>NC_053407.1:2311856-2366856 GCF_016859285.1 Xiphias gladius | reverse complement strand
ATCATTTTCAAAGTCTACAATCAAGAGACGCCTTCATGAGTGTAAAAACAGAGGGTTTATCACAAGGTTGAAACCACTGGTAACACTCAAGAACAGAAAGGCCGCATAAGCCTTTGCCAGAAAACATCTAAAAAAAGCCTTCCCAGTTCAGGAAAAAGATTCTTTGGACATATGAAACCAAGATTAACTTGTACCAGAATTATGGGAAGATAAGAGTATGGAGAAGGAAAGGAACAGCTCATCATCCGAAACATACCACATCATCTGTCAAACATGGTGGAGGCAGTGTTATGGCATAGACATGTATGGCTGCCTGTATATGGCTTGATGATGTGACTGCTGATAGAAGTAGTAGGATGAATTCTGAAGCGTATAGGGCTTACTATCTACTCAGATTCAGCCAAATGCTGCAAAACTGAACATACTGCGAGAGCAACCCAACAGCTTCTCAAGGCAAAGAAATTGAATATTCTTCAATAGCCAAGTCACCTGACCTCAACCCAATTGAGCATGCTTTTCACTTTCTGAAGACAAAACTGAGGGCAGAAAGACCCACAAACAAGCAGCAACTGAAGATGGCTACAGTAAAGGCCTGGCAAAGCACCATGGGTTCCATACTTCAGGCAGTCATTGACTGCAAAAGGATTTTCATCCAAGAATTAAAAATAATCCTTATATTCGTAATTATGGCAGGTTGTTCAATTACTTACAAGCCTCTGAAAATTAGGGAGTATGTATAAAAATGGCTGTAATTCCTAAATGGTTAATGCAAGATTTTTGTTAAACCCCATGAAATAAAGCCTACACTTCAATCACAACTTGATGGTTTATTTTCAAAAAGCAAAATTATGGAAAACTGTGTCACTGTCCAAATACTTATGGACTTAACTGTAATTTTGATGGTTAAGGGATTAGGGAATGCATATTGCAATGAGTGTCCTCTCAACTAATGTAAGAGTGTCTGTGTGGGTCAGAAAAGCTGCCAGGGGAAATGAGTAAAAAAACCAACAGGAGGTGTGTTCAGAGCGAGAAAAAAAGAGTGCCTTAACACCACCAGAAGGTAACGCACTCCAAACTTTGTAGACTTTATATATTCAGGCAGCCCACGTATGCCTGCACACACATTGTCGAATATAAAACGCATTTACATGCACACCCATAAATAAACTAAGCGCAAAATCATACAACAGAATCTACACTTGTGAGAAAAATAAAATAACCACAAAGACAAGTGGTTCAACTTGAAACCCTGGTTTAAGAGCGCACACTTTTCACTAACATCTCGACCCCTAAAACAAACAAAAACACACACGCACGCACGCACGCACGCACGCACGCACACACACACACACCCCTGCAAGCCAGGAGAGGAAACCCCCCCCCCCGCTACCATGAACACTGCTTCGAGATCACAGGAGGCAATTGTACTGCTGTGCTGCAAGCAATGAGACTCAATTATGCAACTCTCAGAAACAAATTAGACAAAAGCATTTCTGCTGTCTGTGATTATGTTTTTGTGTGCGTGCGTGCTTGCACACACGCCAAAATTAAAGACGCAAGCTTGTTTAACTGCATAGTCCCATTTACTGTATGCATTCCCTTATCCCAAAAAAAAAAAAAAATTTTTTTTAATTTGTTAAGTAGAAATGTATCTGTGTGTCCCATTAATCATATAGCAACCACTCAAGATTTATCTTCTGACCCACTTTTTTGTGTGCATGCACCAACGAGCATACAGCCTGCTGCAGTTACTCCTGTTCGTTTTATTTTTTCGAGCTTTTTGATCTTTCTTCTTTTTGTCATACTTCTTTAAATATTTACTTGTACGTATTTAAGATGCATCCTCTCTAAACATGCTGGTAGATAGAGATCTGGTGTGTGTTTTCACAGTGACATTACTTCCTCAGATACTTTTTTGAATGCTATCATTCAGCAACACTACCCTTGCGCAGCAACACCACGGTAGCATTGTTTACACTGATTGTGCTGAAGCTGGCTAGCATGGCAACCAGAACAATGGACATCCTTGCAGAAATCAGAGGAGGGGACACAGAGGATGCAGAGGAGGAAAAAAGTGATGAGGGAAGAGAGCTATGTCCAGACAACAAAGACTGATGAAGAGAAGTGTGTCTCCCTTCTGTCATCATAGGCAACGCGAGATCCCTAATAAGATGGACGAGCTAGTGGCCCTAGTGAGGATTCGGACGGACTTTCTGTCAGTGGAGTCTTACGTGTTTTACATTGACGGCTTCGGAAGGTTTTGGCAGAGAGGAAAAAGAACATTTCTGCAGCCCAGACTTTGAACTGTTAGCTACGTCCATACTACCTTCCCAGGAAGTTCTCACCCTATATTGGTTGTTGTTTACATCCATCCCTCAGTTAACCCGACAACCGCATGTGATGTCTGTTAACACGAGACTACCCAGTGCTGTCTTCATGATCTCCGGGGACTTCAACTGGAAAAGACTCTTCCCACTTTCACTCCATTTGTGGACTGCACTACAAGAGGAGACAGGACCCTGGACCTGCTATATGCTAATGTTAAGAGGCCTGGAGATTCTACCTGACACATGACTTTTTGTACATTTGCATTTGTACATTTTTCTATTAATTTACTGTGTATCAATTATTATTACTATTTATGGTTGTTTTTACTTATTACTTTCTATTGTAATTGTAATAAAGCAATTTCCCTTCGGGGAACATTAAAGTTTTTCTGATTCCAACTGGGAACCAGTGCTTTGAGGACACATGTTTATGCCAGTTTTTCCTGATAGTAAATTATCCATGAAGCGATAATTGTGCAACATTATGCTAGCATTCAGCAATGGGAAAAAAGTCTGCCAAAGACATACCAGTGATTAAGGTGATTGTGCTCTCAGAACTTTTTTACTTTACCAAAAAACCAATCCATTAAAACCTCTATGTATATTATCTTTACCTAAATCTAAATCCAAAACCTAAACTAGCCTCCTTCATAAGTGAGGACTTGCAAAACGTCCTCCCTTTACAAGAATTTTCTCATCTTGCTGTCCTTGTGAAGAAGTGGTACTACAGCACAAACACACACACCAATACACATAACACACCTTCTCTTAACCTTTCTTCACATCTTAACTGTCACAAAGAGACACATTTATACTGCCCATGCTGTGGCATGCCTTGGCCCTTACTGCTGGCCCTGTGTGCATTCAGCAGAGTACACTGTGGGCTCTGTGTGACGCTTTATGAAAAGCCTTGTGTGTGTGTGTGTGTGTGTATTTTTGTGTATGTGTTGCACAGAGAGGAGGTGGACACATGGACCTGGCTGTGGTTTTAAGAGCAGCTTAATAACTATTTATTTGTTAAAGAGAGATCTAGTCTTTGCTTCCAAACCAGAAAGGAAGGTAAAATGTTAGCGTAGTGCCTGGAAGCGGAAAATACTGCTGACCAAGAGTCAATAAGTCTGTGGAGGGTTTGAAATTCTTCCTCTGAGGGTTATGAAACCAAATTTTATATTGGTTTGGGAATAGTAACACATGCACACTGAGATTAACTGTTCTCTAATGTCAGTGTTAAAGTTCAATGAATACAAGTTGGTGAAGGCTGTTAAGGTAGCAATACTGCAGTGGTACACAGTTAATATTTTCTGCTACCGTTAAATTACTTTAAGTTTAACAATATTTTTGAAATGCTATTTTTGGCGTGTCAGAAAAACTTCTGACACACATTATCCAAACTCTCCATTGAAACCCATATTTTGCTGAAATAAATAAATGCCACAACATTAAAACCAGTTTCTGGTTTTAACTTTGTGGCTGATCGGTGCATTCTAAACCTAACCCTTATGCAAACTGGGTTCTATTGTTGTCAGGTTTGACACAATGCAGCGGAGAAGCTGAACTCGGTAATTGTTCTCTTTCACTATTATACTTTTTACTTTACACTTATAACAGTTAAAGGTAGTTCAAAAAATTAAATAAAAAGATAACATATCAATAATAAATCAGAACCGTCTAGAGAATATACAATATATAATATATATACAATATTCAGAAAAGCGGCTAAAACATCTTAGTCCAATACAGAAATCCTGGCATGTTCCTGCTGAGCTTACATTTGAGAAGGAAGTGTGTTGCAATGTGTGCGGGTTACAATAGCACATTGCAATCAGACTTTGATTTGAGTCTCCTCTGTGAAACCTCTAACTTTTGCTAATAAGAAGAGCCTTGAAGTATAGGGGTGTCATGGCAGAGATCAGGCATATACTGCGGTGAAAGAACATGCAGAGCTGTTGCTTGGGTTAAGCTTGACATGGGGCCATTTAAGGGAAATTCACCCACTGGTGAAGTAGGTAAATTACTTTTATCCTGGAGAGGATTGGGTAACCTCCCTCACTTGATAAAGGTTAAAAGGTTATCCTAGTCCTGGTTCTCTGATAGAGGCTACCTGATATTATAGCCTGACTGATTCTGGATTTCAATCATACAGGCCTATGCTCCTTCTCGGCCACTGTGTTCCTCCAAAGAACGTTGTCTGGCATTGCCAACCCTGCACACAAGAACAGTATGCAATCACAGTGCAGACTGTTCTCGTTTGTGGTTTCCCAATGGTGGAATAAGCTCCCAAAGTTATCATAGCAGGGGCGTCCCTCTCTATCTTCAAGACACTTTTGAAAATTCACTTCTTCCAAGAGTACCTCCCTTCCTAACGCCTCTAACGTATATGCCTAACTAGCACTTCCGGTGCACTTCTTTACCTGATGTCCTTGCACTCCTGGTCTTATTGAACAGATCTAGTACTTAGCACTTACTTCAAAGTCTCCCACTGTACTCAAGCTTTAGTGTTGTCCCTCAATTGTAGGTCACTTTGGATAAAGCATCTGCCAAATGAGTACATGTAATGTAATGTAAGGTTACGATAAACACGCATAGCAAGGGATACAGAAATAGTCCACCAATGTTATTGTTAAATGCAATAAATTCAGTGTTTTCTCCCTGCACCTTATTAAACACTACTTAGATCATGGAACATTGAAATGACAGTTACTAATAAATAAAGTTGTAAGACTCCCATGGTAAGTGTTGTACTTATCAATTGTACAATAAATATGGTGTTTATTAAACTACATCATGTCATAGGTGGACAATATTTATTGGATCAGACCTGGTTTTTGATTAAGTACTTTATGTCAACCTCATCTATCCATCAACTTCCAGGTAGTTAAGTTCTTGACTTCAGTAACAATGTAATAACATTAAACAATAATAAACATTATAAAATTCAACTTTTATTGATCAAATGTGGTGACCCAAGCACCCAAGACTCAACACTCATCTCACCAAAAGAAAGACCAAAAATCTGTATGGGCACAAACACTATTAGTTCAAAGCCATTTCGGCAAGTAGTGACTTTGGAAAACTGTTACACAAAGTAAAATCTCTGTTTTTTCAAAGTGGGGAAAACACTCATTACCAGTGTGGACAGACACACAAACATTTTACTGTACTAACAGGTGCATGTGCGTGGTTGTTGGCAATATTACGAAAGGAGGGAAAGAGGGAGAGGAAGAGAAATGGTTTAGTATTGTGGTGAGTTCTGTACTAATAAGCGGTCTAGATTTCTGTGGGAAAATAGTAAGTGCATGTCCACTTTAAATATATCTTACATATTTTAAAAATGAAGAATTTTTTATGCGCTGAGAAACCCCTCTTGATGTTAGTAGATTTTCACCCTGCATTTTTGTGTTTATCTATGAGGTTTATAACATTTCAAATATGCCAAAAGGTTGTAGAGTTTTTATGTTTTTGTTATGGAAGTTTTCTAAACTTTAATATAGAATATTGACAATTCAATTATTTTCTCCTTAAGGCTATAGTGCTATTTTCACCCCTCTCTCATGTTTTTATGTTGAAATTTCAGCATTCAACATTTCACCTACAATTTTCCTAATTTCTGTATTTCTGTAATCTTCTTTTCTGTGCTCTTTTCTCTTCCTAACTCTCCGTGGAATAATTTGTGTTTTGTCTTTTGTTAATTAATTAATTAATTAATTAATTAATTAATTAATTAATTAATTAATAAATAAATAAATAAATAAATTAATTAATTAATTAATTAATTTATTTATTTATTTTAACTTCTTTAAGCCAGTTCTTTCTTGCTTTTTTGCTTTTTCCTCTAAACCTCAGAGCACTTAGGGGTCCAGAAAACATGAAAGTCACTACCCTTGAATTAGAGTTGCGTGTTAATGTGTGCGTGCGTGCGTGCGTGCGTGTGTGCGTGTGTGCGTGTGTGTGTGTGTGTGTGTGTGTGTGTGTGTGTGTGTGTGTGTGTGTGTGTGTTAAAAGGCGGGACTCACTGTCTGCTGCCGTGCTGCCATTGGGCAGCGAGCCCAGATCAACAACCATGCCGTCCAGACAGACGTTGAGCTCGCCTCCCGCTACAACCAAGCCTTTGTTCTCCGTCTGCAGCACCAGACTCAGCTGGACGTTCTCCACTAGAGGGGTGAGGAGGGAGGACAGAAAGTGTTGGAGAGAGGGAGAAAGGTTGAGTTGGAGGGAAGTGAGAGAATGAGGTGAGATGGAACAAAGGAAATTGAACATTCGCTGTTGTTGCTCAAAAGGGAGAAAACAGTGTGAACTCAGTGTATTATCTTCCACATCAGTGGATGGCCACCCTGCTGAAACATATTACCAGAAGAGGAATTAGTTGAGCAAAGAGCTGAGTAACATTTTACTTATCTGATTATTGCTGTCATGATTTACTTTACAGTGGTTTCAGAAGCAGACGTCACACTTCCGTTTCAAGTAGTGAAAACTGTCCCATTGACTACTGACTAAATTGTTCCATAGCACTCAGTGCAGAAAATTGTTAAGTACTGAAATATGACACTGAATACTTGGCCAGGTGTGACTTATTCTATGATCAAACATGGCCTGATTTACAGCAGCTATAATTAATATATTTATAATAATGTATCAAATGACAAGGAAAAAAACATGTGACGGGCTGCTCGTAACAATTACAAAAGAGAATTATGAGCTGAATCTATTGCTCCCCATGGCTTTACGGAGCTTTGAGTTTCAGACAGACACAGTTAGTGAACACTGGCCTTACAATCGCCTGGGGGGCCAGAATGACACCAAATGAATGTTAACGTTGCTCCCAAACTGCTGGATGTAAGCAACTGTTTGTTAACAAGTTCACCATATCAGTTTAAAAGGTGGTGATAAATCAATGTTGTATTTACAACTTGTTTCTGTTTCGCCCAAGCGGCCAAAAGAACAGTTATGCAGGTTTAAATATTGTAACTGTATTTTATTTAGGTATAGTTTCAATATTAGTACCGTTGTAGTGGCACGGGTATTAACAAGTTTCTAATTTTTAATATCCAGCATATGGTAGCTCTGAACATTCAATTTTAAGAATCCAAAAACTTAAAATTAGAAGGAATTGCACGTTCTTTAAGATGAGTGGCATATGATGAGAAATTCACTCTGCACAGGCTCTAAGGGCATCACATCATATTATTCATTGTCCTCCAACACAGGATAAGACAGCTTCCAGCGAGTCACTGGTGCAAGTTAAATGCAGCTTTCTTTGTTTCAATTTTGAACATATCCTTAGTACCCTTTGCTTTTAGTATCCCATAATACCTTACAGGCCAGAAAATACAGAAAGTAAAAAGTAAAGTAAATATATTTCTTGAAGTGGACCACTGACAAAGCAACTATAAAAGTGTAAATACAGGAAGCCAGGTATAAATTTCACTGCTGTTACATGGATACACTGACACTGTTAACATGGAACATTGTGTGCCAGTTGTCCATCATGTCTTTAAGGGAAAACTTCACAACTTGTCCTGTAAACTTGAGTATTTGTCTGCCTTTTGTGGACAACTTCCTGGTGATGAACTATTTGTCTTGCTGAGTTTACAAGGAGCACCCAAACACATCTTCAGTTTTTGTTCTCTGTGAGGCTAAACGTCTAATTTGGAGAGAAGCCGATTCAGTGTAGCCTTCAGAGACTCGAAGAAAACACTAACAGAAGCCACATCATTCAGAGTATCCAATCAGTGCATTGAAATTTAGCTTTATATTTATACATTTGTTAATTATTGAACAAAATGGTTACTATACTTAAGCACAGCAGGAGAACAGGAAAATTTATATCACATTATTTTCAGAGGGGGCACTTGGTCTCATCTCTCCCCTCTCTTCTTTTATTTGGCCCTCTCAACTTACTGAGTCTTTAGTTTTCTAGCTCTGTATATGAAATATGTTAAATTTCCTGCATATACGCTGTAAATTCATACTTCACTCTTGTTTTCGTTCTCATTTGTTAATATACTCTATTGCTTATAAATTGGGTTGCACCTTATAACACTGGGGAAATACTGTATATTATAATGGTTTTATTTCTTTTGTGTGTGTGTGTGTGTGTGTGTGTGTGTGTGTGTGTGTGTGTGTGTGTTTACTTTTGCCATCGTGTGTGCGCAGTGTGTCCAGCAGGTCTATGGTAGCACTGCCCAGTAGCTCCTTCCTCAAGGTGTGGCAGCTCCACAGCTTCAGATCAAGATGACTCTGGGGCGTCACATTACTGTGAAACACAAGGCAACGTGAACACACACACTATCAACTGAGGCCTGTTACATCACTAACAAACTTAATTAAAAATACAACAAATACTATTGGTACATTGATCTAATCAGTTCAGAACAGATACCAGCATGAAAAACAAACTAAGTACATACTGACACTTTTACTTAACTATATTTTATTATTGAGTCTGGTTTTACATTATTTTTTTCTTACCTATGTACCTACTGCTACTGTAACAATGCCTATGTGTGTGTGTGTTTTTTTTTTTTACCTGAGAGACAGTGTATTAAATGAGCTGCATTTTACTTTGAATAAACTAGGTTTTTCAAGGGGACCCTTTCCTTCATTGCCTATATACCTAACCACACAAAAACACAGTGGGATGCATGCAATGAATTTTTAATGTTCTATATAATTGTTTACACAAATTTGCGAACAATAAAAATACAGGATTGTATAAAATTTAGTGTGTGGGTAATGGTGTTCTCACAGGGTGAGGTCTTCATTCCACTGCAGCTCAAGATGTCCACTGCGTTTGCCTGTTTTTTTGGTTTCGCTGGTCAGACCGTCGGCAATCACCTCAACGAAGGAGCTCAGCCGGGAGTGGCAGCTTGGCAGCTTGGGAGACTGGGGCTTCGCTGAAACCACTGCTTGTGCATGCACACACACAGAAGCACATTAAGGCAAACAGCTACAAAGGAATACATAAGAATGTACACAGCGTAAAGGTGTTCTCTTGTAACACTAGTTTATCATATAAAGGACAAAAACATAGAGTTAGAGTTGCTCAGTGCCATACGGAAGAGAGTAGAATTAATATAGACTAGAATAAACAGTGTGTGACTGTGGCCAAAGTCCAACCACAATAAGGACATGTATTTTTATTTCTTGTTTATCTTAAAAGGTGGAAGGTTTAACTTTCATATCAACATCACCACAGATACAATTATTTTATAAATAATATACTATCCACCTCTGTGCCAACCAGTGAGATGGGGCCCCTAAAAATAGGTCTTCTGCCCACAGAATACCTTTAATTTCGGTATCTAACAGAGGAAACACAAACCAGATCATCCAAAATACAGCATCCTCACATTTAGACACAAAGACACACATATTATGCCGGTACTTTAACTTTTAACTTTACTAAATTTGCTCTCAGTAAAAATCCAGATTCAGTTGTGCTAGTCAGCAGTCTTGACTAGCACACTAAGAACTGAATCTGGAGGTTACCAGGTGGTGGTTTTCAAAGTGTACCTGGAATCAGATCCAGAGCTGCTGAGGGTGCCTTTAGCTATTTTAGTGTTCTGGAACAAAACAACTGATTACCTGAGATTTCTCACAACTGCATCTACATCCAAACTGTAAAGTTTTCTATTTTTTCAGGCTTATGATTAGTTACTGTATGTGTGTATGTGATTATCTGTGCATGTCTTCATATGTATGACTATAGTGTGGATGTGAGCTCCTTACGATCTTTGGGTGGGTGTTTGAACATGCATTTTATTGTTTTATACACATTTTTAAAAAAGTGTTCTACGTACCCGTCCTAGAGTTTAAAATTGTATTAATTTTTTTATTAATTACCTGTATACTTCGTAACATGTTAAATATTTTTCAAATACTTTTCAGATTATTAAACATCATATATATTAGTAATTTCTTCTAATAGTGATTCAAATATTACTAATTAAATTTACTTCATCAGCCTCACTGAGCAACTTTGTTACAGCTCATGCGGAGGATACCACCCAAAAGTAATTGATTTCAGTCAGAATTGAAGATACTGACTTTTGGTTTTGGTGGCATCACTGTCACCATAGCATACCATTTTTGCAGTGGGTACACAAGAAATCAACATACCTGATTGTTTTGTACTAACAGGACATTATATAGTACTGCTACAGCTGAACATCAATCAAACTAAAATTTTGAAATGCCACTGCCATTTACACTTAAAGAGACAGTATTTTGGTTTTTCTTAAAGTGTTATTTTTTGTTTTCTGATGTGTTCCTGGAGCTGTTCACTAAAATTCACAATTATCTTTAGCTTTTTTCTTCAGCTGTGTGTTCATTTCCTTCATGGCCTTGTGGGAAAATAGGGTCCATAAACAGTTTTCAGTATGCATACTGAATGTTTTGAGTACACCAAATATGGCCACTTATCCCAAGTGAACAGACTACATACTCAAAACTTACTTAGAATAAATATGTTCTATGGATTTGGAACACAACTTGTGTGGCGCTGGCTGGGCAAGCAAAAAGCGAAATATAATCATTGCCCTCTAGTGGAAGAAAGAAAAACATCTGTTGTTCCACTTCATTTATTTTCATGGAGACTGGGGTCTAGGAAAATAATTATATGGGTACAATGAAGCCTTGATGTTAAAACAAAAAATACCAGTCAAGGAACCAGTGTAAGGACACTGGAGGGCAGTATTCACACTGCAGGCCTGGTAGAATGCTCCATCACTTCTCCAGGAATTTCAATACCTTCACTAGAGTGCTTCCACAGCCTAAAAAAAAAAAAAAAAAAATACTATTTCCTGCTGGTTTGTTTATGCTGTTATTACTTTTCCCCACCAGTTTGACTATAACTACCTTCATGGAACAATTAGTGCAATTGCTAGGTTACAGTATACTCATATACAATGAAACTTCACAAAACCTTCTGCTTCTTGATGAAACTCTCCAAGCTTTTTTGAATACACTTCTCTGCATTTCAAGGTATTTTTACATAATCTCAGCGCTATTGGGAGCAGCTCAGTTTAGACAGGTTTATTGGCTTTGAATTCTTTTGAGCCTGCTGAGAATCTTGTTACAGCATGTGTCAGTCATATGAGAGCCAGTTCATTTGTCCTGAATCACTGCTGGATTGCAAAAACACACCGTCTGCCATTATTTCTAAGGGGGCATCTGATCAAGACAGGTGGTTGAATGAATAAATGTTGACAAAGAAAAAGGCTTCTGTCTGTACTTCTTCCTATCGCAGATAAGATATTAGCAGATTGGTGTTGGCTAAGGCAAACTGACAATCCTTGAACTCAAACATCCAGCAAAATAAAATGTGACTCATTCGCAGCCCTCTGAAGAGGAGAAGGAAGTGACACAGAGGTGGAAAAGCGCCAGAAATGGAAGAACCAAAAGTAGGTTTTGACAGAGTCAGAGGAGGTGGGATGATTTTAGAGAAGGTAGACAGTCATTGAGAGCAATTAAATAGCCAGGTAAATGAGGAGGCGAGTCAGAGCTCAAACAATCAACAGTGAGGGTCACTGACAGGTTGTGACTGAACTACGATTGAATAAAATAAGATTGGTAGTATAGAAGAGAGGTAGAAGAAAGGAAGATCTTGGTCACATTGTGTTTTTTTGGCCTGCTTATTATAGGAAAACACGAGGCTTATGTGAGACAGAAACAAAACTCATCAATGAACCCCAAAAAACTTAACTATACAGTACTTAAGTCTAAAATGACTTGAGTTTTATTTCATAATTAAAGTGTAATTTTGTTTATAAGAATGCCTTTTCATAGATTTGCCCATATCTGCTTGATAACATTGAACTCATCAAAGTAAACTGTTGAGTATGTAGGGTACCTGCTACATACACTTTGAGAGTACAACCACTGTGGGCAGTGCCTGGAGGACAGCCTTGAGCATCCAACCAACCATATTACAGTCGTGGTTGAAATTATTGGCCCCCCATGAATTTACAGTACAGAAATTAGAATATCTGCAGTAATAAATGCAAATGAACATTTTTTGTATAATAAGAATATTTAACAAAATATCCAATGTTACTGAACATAAAAAAAATGCTTTCATATAGTGAAATAAAAAATAAAGATATAAAATGTACGCTTGACACAATTATTGGCACCCTTTTGTTGAATTTAAATTAGCTCCTCACACAATATAAAAAACATGTAGGAATCACCTGTGCTTAATTTTCAGTGTTCACATGACCTGAAATGACCATTGACTGATGGTTTTACTGCATAAGAAGGGGCTGATTTTTTCCAGTTTCTTTTTCACAATGGTGAAAACAAGAGAGCTGTCTTAGAGCATCAGAAATGCTATTATCAAAAACAAAACAATTCCAAAGGCTACAAGGCAATTGTCAAAAATCTTGACATCCCTGTTTCAATAGTTCGGAATGTTATCACAAAGTTTCAGAGTCACAAAACTGTTCAGATGCCTGCAGGACATGGTGCTAAGAAGAAACTCAATGAGAGAAGTCTGCGAAGGTTAATGCGGATTGTGGAAAAACCACTACGCAAGACATCGAAAGAGCTTCAGGCTGACCTCAAGCAATCTGGAGTGATGGTTTCAGCCTGACTAATGTTTGCAAAAACTTTTCATAGATAAGCCACAGTCTTTCTGGGATAATGTTCTGTGGACAGATGAAACCATAGTAGAGCTCTTTGGCAATGCAGTGAATCAGTTTGTTTATAGGTGATGAAATGAAGCCCATAAGGAAAAGAACAGCTTACCTACAGTAAAACATGGTGGAGGTTCTATCATGCTATGGGGCTGCTTTGCTGCCTCTGGTACCGGAGGCACTGAATGTATCAAAGGAATGATGATATCAGAAGATTACCAAGGCATTTTAGAAAGAAATGTGTTACGCAGTTTCAGAAAACTGGTTTGAGGGGAAGGTCTTGGGATTTTTAGCAGGATAACAGCCCACAGCACACATCCAGCAGCACAAAAGAATGGTTCAAAAGGAAAGGACGGACTGTTTTAAACTGGCCATCAATGAGTCCTGACCTAAATGCCATTGAAAATGTTGGGAGAGAGCTGAAATCTGCCATTGCAAAAAGGACTCCTACAAACTTAAAAGAGCTTGGACACATAGCAATGGAGGAGTGGCAAAAAACTACCAGCAGACAGGTGCAAGAAGCTTCTAGATGGCTACAAGACACTGCCATTGTTGCCAAAGGCTCTGCAATAAAATATTAGTGAAGTGTACTAATAATTGTGTCTGAGGTACATTTTGTGTTTGTATTATTTCACTTAGTTAATATAGTTTTTTATTTTTATTTTTATTTTCTTTAGTTCAGTAACCTTGGACATTTTATTAAAATATTCTGATTATACAAAATGGGTTAAATTGCATTTATTTCTGCAGATATTCTAAATTCTGAACTTAAAATTCAGGGGCACCAATAATTTCAACCAGGACTGTATAATATTCACTCCCCTGTTCAGTTATCAAGGCTTTATCAAGTACAGTCGAGCATGCGTAAGTCTCATGTTTTTGTTGTAAGACTCACGATACCTTTGTTCATCATCTGTGATAAGAAACTTCAGATTTCCACAGTCAGAGGAATAAGAAATGTGCATCCTATTCATAGTTCAGTTATAGAATCCTAGCATCCTGCTAAATGCTCCACTATATTTACTGGTCACTATATTTACTGTCTGCCCAACTATCTGTCTGTAAAAATGGTGATTATAGCTAATTTAATTAATTTTTATTCATTTATATATATCATGAGTACCCAGAATACATGTAAGAATACGACTGTTTTATCTGACAGAATATTTGTTTGCACAGATGGAGCAAGAGAATGCACATGCAATGTAGGATTTACATACTGTATGTAGATTGATATTTTACTCTTTTTTCTCTAATTTCTTGTCAATTATCTTACATTATTATTTTTAACTTTTCTTTAGCTATATTTTACGTCTATATGTTGTGTCTTTTTTGATGTCTCTTTTGATGTATCAGATATACTCTTAATTGAAAAAAGGAAAAGTATATGCTGAACTCTGGTCACATCACTTCAATGAAGCCATACAAAGCAACAGACACTAGCAGTCAGATGGTCAGACAAGTTGTAAAGAAGCCAATCATTTATCCAGACTATCTAAACCACTTTATTGGGAGGTCAATCAGAAAGTGAATAACAACGTCTCATTGTCTCATGAAGCACAGGGGGCAATAATCTACCAGACCAACATGGACAATTTTCAGCATCACTCTACATTCACATTCAATGCATTCACACTCTAGGTGAAACTGGACCAAATCTGCATTTCCCCCCTCATACTGCAAGTGGCTCTGATCTGTTTTTTTAAAGACACTCTTACTTTGTTCAGATATGTGTTGCTAAACCTGATTTGTGTTGATGAAAATTAATCCGAAATTTGGATTTTTACATCAATCTAATGCACACTTTTGTTATTCCTTTGTGAAGGCGACACCAGTGATGGAGGTGGTCAGCTGATGGACAGAGAGGTGTTTACCTGAGGGGGGCGCGGGAGAGGGAAGCTGCAATGTCAATACAATGCTAACAGTCTTTAAATTTTAAAGAAGTTGCCATGGTTGAATAGTATGAAAATATTACAATGAGCTAGACTGTATTTTATCTGATAAATCAAGTTGTGAGCTCTTTGAGCTGAATAACACCATGATATGCGATAACTTTAGTCTCTGTGAAACCACATGAGCATCCTGGGTCTTAAATTTTTGCTGATGATTTTATTTGCTCATGCAGGTCAGTTCAGATCAGTTATCACTGGTATAGGTTAATGAAAAAATTAAGAAAAATAAATCAGAGATAAGTAATCAAACTCCAACATCAAGGCTTTCAGTGGCTTTCTGTTAAACAGTGGTAGGTGGTGTTTACAACACAACACAGTGTATGCCTCAGGTCACACAAGAATAATCAACAGTCAAAATAGAGCATACATAAATGAACATTTAACTGACACAGTCTGATTTGAGTCTGATTTGTCCTAATGCCTTTCCCATTATATAAATTATATGAATCAGTTACACAACCTGTCTGAACAAGGTCTGAAGCATGGTACCTGTGTAAACAGTTGGAGAATAAAATTATTAAAATGGCCTTCTGACCATCAGTAATGACTGCAAAACTGACAAGTACAATATAGACTGTGAGATGTCAGGTTGACCCTTTGTTTTCAAAGGAAGGAAGGAAGGAAGTGGCTAAAAATAAGAAAAAAAATAGGTTTCATAAGTTGGTGCATCATACAGAGAGGATATTTTCATGATGGATGGACAGATATGCAAAGCTGACATCATGCTGGCTCGAGTGTGGAAATAGCAAGATGAAGAAACAGAAACTCAACATAATGCTTTTACTCATCTTGATACAATTTTTGAAATTAAAAAAGGCACAGAAATGTTTGCACTGCAGTTTAAGGAAATTCCCCTTTTTTATCTTCATTTTAGATTGATAGATAGATAGATAGATAAATAGATACTTTATCGTCATTGCATGTCAAAACACATGCCTTTCCAGTATTTGTCTCTGTGTTCCACTTAGTAAATGGGGTGACCAAAAAAAAAAAGGAAAAAAATTACCTTTCAAGATCAACTGAGACTTTTCAGTGGTCTGGGTACCGGCGGGTCTGCTCAAGCTGGCAGCTGCCATGACATCACAGCTCTGAAACAACCACAAACACACACAATATTACAACAACCTGTCACCTTATAAAAACAAGGTGTATGACAAGTATATTTAACAACCTGACCAAATACATTTAAATATACAGCGGAGATTTGTGTGCCGCCCCCCCCCAAATCAGCCATAGTGAAAGCCAAGACTTTCATCAAACTATCAACATCACCTTGAGCAAAGTCAGAGATGTAGCCTGCTGGATTTAATGAAAAGAGAGCTGCATATGCAATGACACTACGCAACAAAACTGGACTGTGGTCTGAGGCTTCTGTTTGTACTGATCTTTACTGTATACATTAAGAAAAAGTCCTTAACCCTGAAACTGGGTTGTGGAGAGGATCCTTCTCATGTTATCAGTATATAACGTGTATTCCTGCACCAAGAGCAGTCACCTTCTCAGCCTGAGACGCTACAAAAGCCGGTGACGCATGGCCAGACGTGACCTCGTCATAATCAAAGCGAATAACTAGGTGTTGTATTAACCAAATGGACACCTGAGGTCTGTCCCTGGGCTGCAGACATACAGATGAAAGCTATCACAACAGAAGCGCACAGCATCTTCCGTCAACCATTGTCTCAACTGACCGACTACACAGCGTTAGTCAGTGGATCCTGGCTACACTTCTTATAGACTGATAAAGATTTAACCGGCACCCCGCTGAACAGATTTTACTTTCCCCGTATTTAAATACCCTTGGCTGCTGCGCACAAAACGCAAACACGGAAGATGATCAAGGTATTTGTATGCATCACTATCAAGGCAGGCTAAGACAACGGTGACACTTCCGGTAATTTTTTCCAAACTAAAACTCAACTAGCAAATATAGCTACGTTAAAACGTGTTACGACCAATACATTGCACATAAGTGAAACCACACACTAAAATTGAGGCGAATTTCTACTGATATAAAATATGATTGCGTAGCTCTCCACAATGTTTAATACGATACGTGGGTTCCTGTGGCCGTTTCTTTGCATTTGTTTTGAAGGTGAAGTCGTTACATGTTCGGTCCAATGTAGCTAACTCTGGCTACCTTGATCTAGAAGGAGCTAACTGTTAGCGAGCAAGCTTCGTTCTGGGAACTCATAAAAGGACATGCCCATAAAACCTGTTCTAATCAACTGATAACAATAAAGCTCCACTGATAGATACGTGATTCATATCAGAACAGGCTATATCCATTGACACTCTAATAAATTACGTTTAAATGTAATCTTCCCCATACCTTTTTCAGCTGTGCTCCGTCGCCGTCGCTAACGAACTTTCATTTCCGCCTCAGTGACAATAACACGTGACCCTAGCTATGTTTTTTTTTTTTCATTGCACAAAGGATTGTGGGTCATAAATAATGGTAAAAATTGTCCCTTTATTATCACTTTGTTTTTTCAAAATATAGTTATACTTCACTTTACAATAAAATAAAATATATGGCAAAAATGATCACTATATTATTAAGCAAAAATTAAAGCAAGGAATGAAATATAGAATAAATGGATATCAAAACAGGAGACGTATAATTTCAAAAATTTCTAACAGTTATATAAATGCTATAGTAAATCTATACAAGTGAGTTTGAGGGTTCAACCCAAAGAGAAATTGTAATGATGAACTCAACTCAAATTCAACTAAATCTCTATCAAAATTTTGACTTTAAAGCTGCATTAATTTATTTTATCTTTTATTTTTGGCTAATGGGGGGCAGCATAAAAAGCTGAAGAGCTCGATTAGCTCTATTATCACTTTATAAAGTTATTATGGCCAATGTGTTGCCTACTTACACATCCAGCAGACATGGAGCAAGTTTAGCCTTCATTCACCGAAGTTGTTTATGTGTCTACCTGATGAAGTTAGGTGCAATATTCACGGTCCTTACAGCTCTATTTCTGTCTCCATTCCCAGGGAAAAATATGTGCCTCTTTAGCTGCTAAAGGCTCCACGATGTCCACTAACTTTGTCTGCCTGCCATTTGGTGCTGGGAAGGTAGTGAGTTTATCAGAGTTTTGGTGCTGAAAACAGCTTCCCATTGCAGCTGGAAATTGGTTAGATAAGAGTGGAGTTTGCAAACCGGAAAAATGATAGTTACTTGGTTCATGTCAGAACACTTGACTATCATATTAAGGCTCCCTTTAGGATAAATTGCAATAACTTTGGTGATCCACTGACTTTTCATTAAGCACCATCATCAGGTGAAATTTTCCTTTTTGTCTAATATTTTGGTTAATGACTAAATGCCAGCTGTATTTTGCGTTTAGCGCCAATTAGCAAATGTGTGCTAGCACACAGAAATAAGATGGTGAACATGGTTAACATTTTATCTTCTCAACATGACCTTGTTAGTATGCTGATTTTAGCATTTAGTCTCACAGGGCTGCTAGCATGGCTCTCTTGTTTAAGTAAGCGCTGTGAGCAACACAAATGAAATTCGATTAACCTCCAATGACAAAACCTGAACAAATTAAGCCCAATTACTTGCATACCAGGACCTTAAAAACAAAACAAAAAAAAAACAGTGTTCAGTATGAAAAATACTTTATAGCAGTATAAGTATTAGTCACTATAGTTGTACAAATGGCAATGACAGTGGTAGAAGTTTTTTTGAATGATGTGCTACTGCAGATAATTTGACACAATCATATTAATATCATTATTATTTAGTTTGATTTATTTTTCTTTCAACTATTTACAGTTACTTTCAAAAAGGAGAGGAGTTGTAGGGGAAGACAATCCAGTAATACTTGGGCAACCTAGAGTTGCCAGTTAACCTGGGCTGCATATCTTTGGATTTTGGGAGGAAACCGTGGCACCTGGGGGAAACCCACTCAGACATGGGGAGAACATGCAAACTCCACATAGAAAGACAGACCCTTCTGTGATGCACAGTGCTAACCACTGAGCCAACATGCAGCTCAAGACAAAAAAGGTAGTGGAGGTGTGGTAGAATTTACTGAAATGTATATGAATAATTGCTGAATCACTGTTAAACTAGCTTTTCTAATAACTCATAACAGTCATTGGATCATTTAATGCCAGACTGTCGAGTCATGAAGATTGTAGTGTCTCAGTGTCTGAGATAGGCTTATTGTAAACTGTTCTCACTGGAATTTGTTATTCAGAGAAGAGAAAAACTACTACCTTGTCTTCATTGCAGTTTGGTGTGATAGGCTGATGGAGGAAGGAGTAGTTAAGCAGATTCTATGATTTTTCTCACATGTGGAGAGCTATTATACTTTTCGTTAGACTGAGCCAGAAGCAAAGTTGTCTGCCGACATACTACCTGTCCTTCTTCTTAATCGGAAGAGTCTCTTCCACCAATGTTTTAATTTCTTCTTTTTACCTGTAAGCCCCTGAAAACATAAAAACATATATTTTATTCTTCTTCTAAAGCTAATTTTGATTTAAAGATTAGACTGTCCACCCCCCCAAAGAAAAAACAACAGAATTGGTTGTTTGTTTGAATGCCTAAAACGACCTGCTCTTACATGACATTGTTATACCAGTCTTACAGACGAAGTTGGGGTGGATGTTTTGGTCAGTAAAGAATGTGGCTTTGCCATGACAACCCACTCTTTGTATCTTGTCTCCTGCCAAAAGTTAACCTTGTTTTCTTTGGACAAGACTAAAATTGTTCCCTCACCTTGACTGAGTAAATCTAATCAAGAATTAACCACAGAAGTCACAGAACAGTCCTTTTTTAATGGAAAGCACTGAAAATTCCATCTGCTGATAGGGACGTTAGATAAGAAAATGCTCATACGGCTGGTTTTCAGGAAGTGACCCATTTTGTCGCATATCTTTGTGCATTCAGTGCAAAGAAAGGTCAAAAATACATGAAGCCTTGCCAGAGACAGAGACTTTACATGTTGTGTCCTGCTAGAAAGCAAGCTAGTCATGAAACCCTCCAATGCGCCTCTGGGTTTTGTTCATAGTTACAACCCTAGTGCAATGAGAGCACTTTTAAGTACAGGTTTGTCCATCTATGTCTTTTTTTTTAAACTTGATCTCAAGTGGTGAAAAGTACGTAAGTACATTTGCTCAAGTACTGTACTTAAGTACAATTTTGAGGTACTTGCACTTTACTTGAGTATTTCCATTTTATGCTACTTTACAATTCCACTCCACTACATTTCAGAGGGAAATATTGTACTTTCTACTCAACTACATTTATTTGACAGTTTAGATACTACTTACTTTCATGATGAACATTTTACACAATGGATAATATAAGAAGCTTTTAAAATACGACACATTGTTAAAGATTAAACCTTTTTTTAAAGGAATAGTTTGACATTTTGGGAAGTACACTTTTTTGCTTTTTTTTGGCAAGAGTTAGATGAGAAGATTGATGCCAATCTTATGTCTATATGTAACTACAGAGCTCGAGCCTTAAAAAGTGTTTAGCTTAGCCTACATAAAGACTTGAAGCAGGTGGAAATAGCTAGCCTGTATTTTTGACAAATAACAGTTATACATACACCCAGCATTTCTGTGGAATGTCACTGTGACAAGATGCTGGAAGGTCACTGCTGGCAGAGATAGTCCCTACACAAGTCCCTGTTGAGCCAAAAATGGTCAATTTTACATTTTTGTGAAGATTAACCAAATAAGATACTACACGATGATTATAGGACTTTAGAGGTGTTTGTAGTTGTATTTTTGAAGAGAGCCACGCTAACTGTTTCCCCCTGCTTCTAGCTTTTATGATTAGCTAGACTAATCGCCTAACGGCTCTAGCTCCAAACAGCTATGAGAGTGGTATTGATTTTACAATCTAATTCTCAGCAAGAAAATGAACTAAATGTATTTCCCAAAATGTCAACATTTTTGTTTTAGTCAGTCAGATTCTACAGTAACTGTTTTCCCTGGTATCCAGTCTTTGGGCTTAGCTAGCAGTAGTGGTACAGAGTAGTAGTAGATCTGTACCCAATACAGAGAACAATATATTCCCTTGAAATATTCCACTGTTCATTTAATCTAAAGCAAAAACGTCAGTAGAGACAGTTTACCTGAAGCTGGGTGATCTCTTTGATCAGCTGTTTGATCTCCTCCTCCAGTGCACTGGTCTTCTGTCTCCACTGTAATTCTGTTCAAAGCCACATCTTCTTCAGCTCCATCTTTCTCTCCATTGCTTGCACTCTTTCTAACAGCTCTCCTCCTTTTCAACCAGCTCCTTCTTGTAGCTTGCCTCCAGAGCATTACATTTACTTTCCCATTTCTTCTCACCAGCTCTGACTGCTTCTGGCTCAACAGGGTCATGGTGTTTCTGCGCTCGCCTCTGAGAACCATAATTTTGTCTGTCAAACTGTATTTCCTCCTCCAGCGGGTTCAGTATCCTCTGCCAGTTTTCTTCTGATTCCTTCAGTTTTGTCGCTGCATCCTCCTCTTTGTCCCTGATCACCTCTCTCCAGTGATCTTTAATGGCATTTCATTCTCTCTGAATGCAGAGACTTTCTTTAAGAGAGGTAACGTCTCTTTCTTCTCGTGTTCTTCCCTCTTGGATTCTCTCAACTCTTCTTCCATCTGCGACTGAGCAACCCACAGCTTCATCCTAAAACTATTAATCTTTCCCAGTTGTGGTCTGCTCACCTCTTGCCAGGTTTTCTTCCCCCTTTCAAAGGCCCCCTCAATCTTCTTTATCCTGGCCTCCATTTCTTCCTTCTATATCCTGGCCTGGGCGTAAAGGCTGGTCAGCTCCTTCAGAACTTCATGGGTGCTGAGCTCCTTCCGTGTCACCCTGGCATTCTCCCTTCTCAGGGAGTTGTTCTCCTAGGTAAACTTCATTATCTTATCCTGAGCTGAGAGAATAGCGTTATGAAGAGGATGCACAATTGATTTGGGAGACTTATAAGGTGTTCTTCCTTGTCATGATTCTGCACCACTGCGCTGGCTGCAAATACACGCAAAGTGGGTGCCTAGAGAATGGGTAAAGGGTGCTGCAAGATTCATTTGTTCACTGTACATATTTATAATATATTTAGAAATATTTAGAATAGAAAATATTTGATCACACAGAAAAAGTAGGCGACATTTACATTAACTACATTTTGAAATGTATTAATGCACAGGAATAAACATCTAAATCACAGTATTAAATATGCAGTTAGGCCGCAGCTAAGACTGGTAGCAGCAGCCAGTTGTCATAGTAATGCAAAAAACACTTTCCAGCACACAAATTTTCCAGGTGCACAGCAGTCAGAAATAAAAACTGTCAGAGCAGTGATGGAAAGATTTATCACTGTACACCTCAAATGCTGATGCATTTAAGTCCTCAACACAGTCCGGGATGCTTGAATTAATCAAATTAGATTGTATTGTAAAAAACTACTTGCTAACAGCTTTTGGGGATGGGGGACGTTAACTGTCTAACACCTGTTATGCCTTATCTGCAGGATGATCTGTAGCATATTTTACATCAAGGTGAAAAGGGTGTGCATGTGTGTGTTGTATGATTGATATAGGAGAAAAAAAAACTCCCCCACAAAGGGCCGCAGTGGTTTAAAAACATTTATTCAGTCCTAGCAGGCTACATTGAAACGGCGACCACACCCACCCACAGAGAAGGATTTCCTGAAATTGTCAGCGAAGAGATGCAGCTACAACTACGATTAAGGATCCCTCAGCAAATATGTTGATTCCATCTCAGACCTGTGATTCAACACATTTCCAAACCAATAAACATGATTTAAAAGTTATTTTACAGAAATTGAGGGCCTTTGTGACATAGTGGTAAGTTACTCTTTA
Source organism: Xiphias gladius (assembly GCF_016859285.1). Lineage (NCBI taxonomy): Eukaryota > Metazoa > Chordata > Actinopteri > Istiophoriformes > Xiphiidae > Xiphias > Xiphias gladius. The sequence continues at coordinate 2,344,101 of NC_053407.1, read as the reverse complement.
ATGTCCAAGAGATCAATTTTGGTATATAAACAGTAGTTAAAATTAATAAAACGACAATACATACTCGATAAATAAAAGAAACATAGTGCACAATGCACCTTTTTTGTCATTTTCACTATTACCACAATCATCTTAGAGTAAAAACCAGGCGACAGCCTGCTGTCATATTCACAACAGGTGACAGGCAAAATTACCATCGGACATTATTTAAACTGCTGCATACACATTTAAACAATGACAAGTATTCACTCCTGGAAGGTGCCCAGCACAACTACAGCTGAGAACAACTGCTGACCATTGAGCAGCTCTGCTTGAGAAGCTCAGTAAGGATGCAACTTGGAGTTTACGCTATATGGTATTTTTTAATCTTGCAATTTATAGTATAGACTAGAGACATTTTTGAATCCTGGATCCTCCATCAAGCTCTTTCTCTGAAGTGTTCAAACCTAGTTATGAGCACACCCAGAGAGTCATAGGTCACCATTACATTAACAAAACAAATTTGTAAAAGAAACTGAGCATGCTACTTGTCCTAAGAACAATATTGACACAGAGGAGAAAAATGACATCAGTTGTGGGACGTATGGTCTCTCTTCCAGTAAAATAGTAGAAAGTTCTGTGTCTCTGTAAATGATCATGTTTTTTTCTCAGCCCCTTCAGTGTGTTATGCAGGAATTATTTCTTTGTCCAGCCCTGTTCTGGGCCGTATAAGGTACCGTTTTGACAATTAACTATTAACAGTGATGTGACAACAATAGGCAGTTATGTGTGTCTTTTGGTGAGATAAAAGAATGACTCTCAAAAATTTCCTCAACTTAAAGCTACACTGATTTTTTTTTTGGTCACACAGAACAAATCTGAAAATACAACACTGATGTCACCTTATAAACTTCAGTTGCACATTTACACATCCAGCAGAGAGAGATCAACAGCATTCATTTGAAGTCATGTTTCTGGACACTAGATGAGTTCCTTCTCCTTTTGCTTTTTTTTTGTTCTCTGCCAACCTCTGAGAAAAATATCTGGATCATTAGCAGCAAAATGATCCACTATCTTGTCTTTGCCTGCCGTTTGGTGCTGGACAAGCAGCATATAAAGTCAGTTTATCAAATCTTTTTTCACTGAAAACAGCTGTCTGCTGGAAACAAGGTTGATGAGAGCAGAGTTTTTGGGCTGGAAAAACCAAAACAACAACATCTATGGATGGCGAAATGCTCCACAGGGCTGAATGGAACTACATAGTCTTTCAATCCACTGATTGTAAAAATATGTAAAAATATTGATGAGAGTAAATTCAAATCTACCATACAATGAGCTGAGTAAGTTTAATGTAAACTCAGTTGTCAGTTTATTAGGTACGTTTAGCTAAACTTAATGCAGTCTAATAACAGTCCTGCAATAAATCCTCCTTCATGATGGTTAGAATGTTCAGTTTTTGCTGAAACTAAGTTAAAAAGGTAGTGATTCAACTGTATGATAATTTTGGAGTAGTGTAGTTCAACAGTTCAACAGGACCACATGTAGTTTGTGGTGCTGTTGAACAGTGATGCATTATACAAAGGGGCGTGTTTGTTGTGTAGCCAACACTCATTGATTTGAATGGGGTGGACAAAATAATAGGAACACCTGTCAACATAACGCAGTGCAATACAACAACGGCACGGACTACATCCTCTAAAATGATCTTACAGTTGAATCAGGACCTGTTTAACAGTTTGAACAAAAACTAAACACTGTAAACTTCATGAATTTCAGATTTATGGCAGGACTGTTGTATCAGACTGCATCACTTTTAGCTGGGTATACCTAATAAACTGACAGCTGAGTGTCTATTTTTCATGTAACCACGGAAGATGCTGATTGTACATACCCTAGAGGGTTAATCCAGACATGTTCATACAAGCAATCTGGGGTCCTTTCGTTTAGCTGTCCCAGTGACGAGCACTGACTACGACTATGACAGACTAAGCATCATGTATTAATCATCATTTTTACCAGTAGACATTGAAATCTGACAAGTCACTTTAAAGTATTGTATTAAAGGTCTACTGTGCTCTGTAGCTAAGAGTTAACAAATGATGAAAAATAAAATAAGAGGGTTCTTTTTTAACAATGGGTACATCTTTTAGTGGTAGGCCTATATAATTAATTACATGCTATTAAATAAAAAATGAAAAAATATGGAAGAGAAATTAGAAGACCTGACATTACTTAGCTCGTAGACATGCTTTAATTATTCCACAATTGGACTCATTGAACCATGAGTTGCAATCATTCCCTGTATTTCCTGGTTGAACCATGTCCATGAAACTTACGGTAAACTTGGGCCCCTAAACCACATTAGCGCAGCAGTGTGTAAACAGCAGCCTTATCTTCTGTGCAAATGACTCACATCAGTATAACGGTAATGATCATGGAAACCTTTACTTACTAACATATTGTTTGAGATTGCAGCAGCCTGCCATTCCATGCCAGTTCATGTTTCAGTCATTCAGCAAGAATTGGATGTACAAATTTGGACTAAAAATTACAAAATCCGTTGTTTATTGCATTTCATTTTTCAGATGTTTTTATCAGATGCAGAAGTATAGTAGGATAATATGCAAGTCAGTAGGTCCATTAATGTGTCTGTACAATATATATACAGTATATTGCTGAACTGGGTTGAGGTCAAGGGAGATAATAACAAATGGTTGTCCAGAGATCAGAAAAGATCCTTGGACAGACATGAGGTTTGGATGACAGTTGTATCCTCTTGGTCTACTCGTAAATACAGTACAATACTAGAATGGCAATCAGCAGAGTGCATACCTCCACGAAGGCCAAATATTTGAAAAAATACCAAAATTTAATGAGTTCTTCCCTGCCCATTGCCCCATTCCTCCACCAAGTTAGGTGCAAATCAGTTTAGTACTTTTTGCGTCATCCTGCTGACAAATAAAGAAAGAGACGTCTGTGATGACAGATTTATTTCAGACATTTCTCCATGATCATTGAGGCTGCAGACAAACTCTGCTGGGAAGATGGTGGTCTGATATCAGTGGTGAGGTTGATGACTGATGACAATGATGACAGCTAATGTAGTGGTCGTGAAAGTAGGTGACCACAGCCAGAGGTGGGCCCAGCAGAAGGCACAGCCACACTAAACCGTTGCCATAGTTTCCCTGGAAATAGTCTCTGAGGAATACTGCAATCAAAAGCTAGAAAGAGAAGACAGTGTTAGCTAACGAAAAAATACATCAAGTTTTATTAATACACACAAGATCCTCCTGTCTGACTTTAATAACGTTAAGTGTGAAAGGCCAGACTCATTTTGTTTTCCCTTCGTGCAACATGCTTATGTTTGTCATAATCATCAAATAATTGCATGTTACTAATAACATTGTACTGTATGTTCTGGGTGTCTGTTCTTACTAGTTGTGTCCTGAGAACTCAAAGGAAAAATACAGGTTATTACCATCATAGTTTTCATTTTTGTAACTCCAGCTATCGGTTCGATGAGTTATGAAAAAATTCTTCTCACCAAAGTGAGATCTCAGAACGCAGTGACAGTGCTAAAAATAGATCTGCAACAGGGCAACAAGCAGTCAGATGATCAGACAGGTTTTAAACAAAACAACAGTCTTGCCAGTTCAGCTACCACTTCATTTGGGGGTAAAACTGAAAATGAGATCACCCATAATGGTAATAATCCCTCAATGCACAGGAATACTGTGAGTGCCTACAACTACAAGTATGGCAGGAAGTTGGTCTTTAAACTATGGTGGATGTTTACAGCAAACAGTTTGGGTTATAATTTTACTGTTTGCCTTCCTTTTTAATCATAAAGAATGCTTCCCTGTTGCCTCCCTACATCCTGTATGATTGTCTGACTACTTTTGTGTCTTGTTCTGTTGGAACTTTTTTTTAGTCATATCGCCATGTTCCCAGATCTAAGCAATTGCTTTGGTGCAGTACACCGGTATCATAACCAACAGAACACATGTCCTGAGTTACAGAAACAAAACCAAAGTGGTAATAAACTGTAGTTTTCCTGTGAGTCACTTTTTCCGATGCATGCTTGTGAAATACAACGTATTATTCCCACCTCGAATACCATCACAAGAAAGATCCAAAGACGACAGTTATGCAGAGGCAGTGCAATCGTATACTGTGTAGAAGAGGGGAAAACGTCACTGCAGATTATTATTGTGCTGCTATCCTCTAATTCCGTCTGATATGATGAATGATGCAGTTTGATTGTTACAAATTCGTTATAATTGATTAGTACAGTGATTTGTCACGTAATATGAGCTGGTTTTAATAATATATTCATATTCCATACTTATAAAGAAACATACATCTAAAAATATCTGAGCAGAGAAATCATCCACCTCTGTTGTGTCAAAGGATTTTAAATAAATCTTAAGTGTGTATCACTAAGATTTTTTTCTGACATTTTTGTAGCAGGAGAAAAGCTCCTCCTGTTTGCCTTTAGAGGTCAAAGATTACCAATGACACTCAGCAAGGCTGTCTTAAAATACTACTTGAGTAGACCTATGTACATTTGAAGAGTTCTTAGTTGGCCATGAAGAGAGCTCCTCCTTAAACATTTCCAAAGCGTTGGGGGACAAACTCCACAGACCATGTCTTGTGCAAAAATGCCTTTAAAAGGTCAACTGAGGCTGGTTTGATGCTTCAGTAGGCAGTTTGCTGCAGCTCAACAAACAAATTAGGGAATTTTTTACTAAAAAGAACCAAAGGTAACTGTAACTAGAAAATACATATTGGATTTGACTAACTCAAACTGCTCAAGTCTAATATTAGCTTCAGCTGACCTAATTTTTGCATAAAAAGAGGACTGTGTAGGGGAACTCTTCACTGTGAGTTTGGAAAGGAGGAACAACTACCTATTGAAATTTACATATGTGGGTAATATGAGAAATATTTTGAGATAGACTTGAGAAAATGTGAACTTTTCCTTTAAAACTGCAATAACTGATTTTTTTTGGCTATTTATGGGCAGAAGAGCTCCTAGCATGCTGAAAACACAATATATGTGATATTAGGATTTATAAAGTGTTATAGGAAATAAGTTAGTAAGCAATTTCCTATTTCCAAGTCCAGTAGACACAGAGCAACATTATCATTCACTGGGAGTCATTTTGTGTCCTTGATGGCTGTAACTCCAATATTTTTCTTCTTTTAGCTCTGGTTTTGTCCTTACCAACTCTTGAGAAATCATCTGGTTCTTAAGCTGCTATATCTTCTTCTAGGGTTTATGAGAGTGGACCTCACTGTAAAACGAAAGCAATGTGCAAAGAGAGCTAAAAAGCTCAATAGAGTTCATGGGAACTGCAGAGTTAGGTGATAATTCTCAAAACAAGCAACACATTTCATTTAATATTGATTTCTGGAGCTTTAAAGGGCTGTTTACCCACCTCATAATCACATTAGTCTAAGGAAAACGACCAAATTTGCTGTTCCTAGTTTGATACTCCACATCAGCACATTTTGGCATCAAAAGTCTATACAAAAATACAGGTACACTACTGGTATTCAATATAAAATTGATTATAGATTTTTAATATGTAATGGTCCTCTCCTACCAAATAAATGATTCACAAGAATGACTAAAATCTGCTTTATTCTTTATCAGTCCTATACCTCACAAATAGCTGCAGACATCAAGAAGACAAGTAACTCTGCTCGTGACGATGGCACATTCTTTTCCACTAGCTGTGTGTATACATGTCTTCATATGAATGAAAATCAGGAACAAAAACATATAAGGTGAAAAAGGTGAATTATTGAGGATTCATGTCGTTTGAGTAAAAAATGAGAGTTGTTTCAATCATGTCAGACTAAAATACCTGTGACACCATTTCTGAAAGGGAATATTCCAAATTTTCCAGAAAGTTATCAGAGTTGTAGCATTCCTGTTAATAAAAGGTGAACCACAATTAGCCAGTGATTCTGCACATTTAACAACACAATGTACAGAAATTGAGTTCTGTAACTGACCACCAGTCTCCATAAAAATGCCGATCACCGAAGCGCAGCAGTTCTGCACAGAAATTCAGGTAGGAGTGATTCATGAAGAAGAAGAGGGGCCAGAGGAAATGTGTTGGTGCCTGACAAGAAAATGTGTCAGACATACCAACACATCATGCGTTTAAAAGCAATCTCCCTATCTCTTTTCCCACTATCGCTGTGTCATGTAAGACAGTGTAAAAAACACTTTTATCTCTTATTATCATGCACATATACTCCTCCTCCCCCTCCTTCCTCACAGAGATTACCCCGTAATTATCGTACACTGACATCTTACATTGGCTAATTGCTTTATAGTTCTGGGAAATCCAAACTAGAATGTAATGTTAAAATGAATGAAAATCACTCACCGCCAGTCCCACCAGGTGCTCCAGTTTCATAGTAATGTCCATACTCTATGAATAAATTTTTTTTAAAAGTGAGTTACTTGGGTGTGGAAGCAGTCTTTTTTCTAATATTCTCCATTATCAGAGGGACTGTGTTTCACTCACAGAGAATGAGTTTTCTGATCTCTGGAAGATGGGTTCAATCCACTGAGTGGAAAAAAACAAAAAAGACATGTCACATTGCAGTAATAGCTTTCAATGTAAATTTACATAGCTAACACATTCAGAAATAAGACGAAGACATAAACTTTTCTCTCGTCTGGGAACCATGATCATCTGTATTAAACAGCAAGGAAATCCATCTTATAGTTGTCAAGATATTTCACCAAAAGCCAAAAATGTCCTCTGTTTTTGGCACTGTAGGAAAAGTCAGAGGATTACCAAAGTCACTAGGATCCATCCTCTGGAGACCATGAATGTCATTTCAAAATGACATGGTATTCCATTCAATACTTGTTGAGATATTTCAGTCCAACCATCAAGCTAACATTGCCATCCCTATAGCCATGCCGCTAGCATGGCTAAAAAAAACGACTAATAAAATCATTTGAAACAGCATTTTGAAGTTTGCACAATGATAAAACATATAATAGCATGTAATATTATATTACACTCTACATGATATCCTTACCATTAAGTATGTGCAGTGGAGGATGTGCATTATTTTTAGATAACCACACAGATCACTGTTAATTAATCCAGATAGTTGGAGTTCTACTTGTTTTAGCTATTACACCACAGCCAATAGCTATTACAGTCTTCCCTTACTTTTTTGAGGTAGTAAAGAAAAATTTATCACATGATGTATTTATTTTGGCAACTGGTTGTGGCATAAGAGGAATAATCCACAGCAAGCTGTGAGGCTGTGAGGAAGCAGATAGTCCTTGACATTCGCTCTTTTTCGATAACTCTATATCTCATTGTGAATGATCTCTTAATACCGTATATCATAGTACAGCGCAACAATCAGCACCCATTGCAGACTGAAGCATACTTCCTCCTTCACTTTATCATCCACTAGCCCCTCATAGCCTTTCATCATTCTGTATGAAAGGCCAAAACATGATACTGGGTTTTTCTGTCCATATTATAAAGAAACCAGGTACAGCATCTGCTACAGTACTGTAGTAGACAGAAGGATTTGAACACCCACTAATGTTAAAAATAAAAAGACATACTGTAATGTTTACTTTGTCAGCATTCAACAACTACAGGTCCCACAACAAAACGATTAAACATGTGTTGTGATGGTTTACAGATGCAAAATAGCTACATAGGAAAGTAACAAGGTACCTGTGTTTATCAAGGTTTACTTAGGCTTGAACCTTATGCCTACTGATATGTACTTATTCAGAATGTGCTATATGCACTAACAATTCAGACACACTTTGTAAAGAAAATTACACTGCAACATCACAAATACACAACATACTACACTATGATACATTGATAGTATTGATACTATACTAAGATGTGCTAGATATTAAACAGCACTATGCAAGTTCTTAGATAAGTACACAGTAACATACTGTACAATACATGAAGAATTTAACCAGTTGCTGTACCTGCTGTACAATGCCGACCATGATCTGGATAACGATCACCTGAAGGTAGAAGATGCCACAATTAAAAAGCTGCAATCTCTATCTATAAAACCTACAGTTTAAGTGGACATCATCCACCATATCTGGGAGGACCCATTACAGGAAGATTCACTGTGTTCCAACCCCTGGCCCCAAGGTGGAGTTTTGTACTAGAGGTACCTTTGAACTCCCCTGTGCATGTAGAGAGTAAGGAGGAGTCTGGGTGTTCACATACTTTTTCCAACCTACACTGGGAATGTTTGAATGATGTATTCAGTATGGACAAGAACAGTACCAATTATTGAAATAATGATCTGTAATGATTTGTACACTGTTAGTTAAAAATAGATTGTGTTTGTTGAAATTTGAACACCTACTAATGTTCAAACAAAAAAAAAATACTGTAATGTTTACTTTGTTCACATTCAAAAACTACAGGTCCCAGGACAATGTTAAATTTGAAACCTCTCTCATTTATGTATTCAATGTCATAACTAAATGAAAAACATTTTTTGAAAGGACAATATAGAGCTTTTTATCTTCTGTATAGATCTGAATAACTATTATAAGTAAGTGATTAAGTAATTATTAATAAGTGTTTTTTCGTATTTTTCATTTAACTATGACACAGTAAATGTATACATAAAAATGAAATACATGTAACAGTGTGTATAATATTTAACTTTATTTCTTTGGTGATTTATTTTTATTTATGCATTATACATTTTCCATGGTAAATACCCTCTTAGGCTAAACGATAACTGCTTAATTACTGCTGTAATTATTATTATACTTGCCACATTTCTGTAATATGGGATTTTTTTAAATTTTGGAAAGAAACTAGGTCCAAAAAGGTCGTTATGTGTCTATGGTGCAAATCAGAGTTAAAATTGCCCTTTCCCACTGCCTAAAAGTGCATCAAACCTATAATGATGATGGTGCGACTGTTCAGCTCACCATTTCCAGCAGCCAGTGCAGTACCTTATTGATGCGGACCTTAGGAGTACATGGGAAATCTCTCTGGTAGCACAGAGTGGGGGCAAGGAGGAAATAATACAGATCTGAGAAATCAAAGAAAGAATCATAATCAAAGAAAGAATCATAGAGGACAAAATGTATTGTCATAGGTTGAAGTAAAGAAATCAGTATCATATTAATCATGACAAGCAGTTTCACCTTGGTAAGTCAGATGCTCATTGTGGGCTTTCTGTGTGACGGATCCATTCTGATCTTTATCTAAAAACAGACAGATGTAAAAATCAGAATTTGAATAAGTTTTGTTTTTGTCTTGAAATGAAATTAGTACAACTTATGGGGTTGAAGAAATACCTGCATCAGTTAAATGAGCCTGTCGGTACCAGCGATTAGCTTCCTGGTATGAGTAAAGCTTCATCCCCAGAACAGTGTAGAACCAGAGACAGAAGAATGCTCCACCTGGTGGACAAAACAACAGAAACATCCCAGCAAGGCTACAGCATCATTTACCACACAATGAGCTGATCATTAGATAATAATTTTACACTCCAAACTAAAATTGATTTGTGTTAGAGCTTTGGATGGTAAGGTCAGTATCTTTTTTAACTCTTCAGTCCATTTATTCTGAAGCATACCCATGATGGCAAGGTTTCCAAAGATATCAGAAATGTCAGGCTTAACTATGAAGAAAGCTAACACTAACCCCTAACCCTAACTGTAAAATGATGCACAAGGCATCTAGACTATTTCCCTTTGACAGAACAGTGCAGCTGTCATATAGCTTGGATGAAACAAGCATATACACTGTCACTGTATCCTTCTATGCACAGTAAATATGATGTACTGATGATGCACATGTATATAGTTGTTACCAGTTGATGTTGTAGGCTCATGTACAATGACTGCAGAAGGAAATAGCAGGAGCAACCCTAGATTTGCGAGATGTAAACGATGACCGTTGGTGGGGGACAGCATACCCTGACAGAAATGGATAGAACAGTAGTGTTGACTGTTCAGGGACAAATCATTTGACAGGATACAGGTACAACTTGTATGATATGGTGTGAATTTAAATTGTGGCATGGTGCCGAAGCATTTTCTACTGTAAATCAGAGCATTCTTGATCCAAAATTAAAGAGAAAAAGAAAATGCACTAATCTCACCTTTTCCTGAGACCTTTCAAGGAGCAAAGCTTTAATGGCAAATATGTTGGCACCTGAAAGAAATACAGATGTTTTGTTCATTCAGAAAAACAGGGTCAGTCCGCAACTATTTGTTGCTGCGGCAACCTAGTCCCACATAACAGCTCACCGATGAAAGGTTACCTGATGTAAATTTCTTTTATCTTATGGCTCTTGGTATTTTTGCTGCAGTTCTATCTAAAGGAGTTTCTCACGCAATATGATGCTGAAAGATGGCCAGTTGCAGTTGTCCTCAATGAGATGCTTAAAGACCTTTTTGACATCTATTAAAAAGCCATGTCTGTGCAGAGGAGCAAAACAATGGACAAAGGTTGAATAAAAATGATGTGTATGGAAAATGTTTAACTATATGGTTTTAATAACAAAAAAGAAGAAAATCTTAACTCAAGGTCCACTTACCAGCTTTTTACAGAGCTTTTGAGCGCATCTCACAGTCCTCATCGGGGGATGGAGTTAGCCCAGTGAGTTTTATGGTACAACTCCAATTATGCAGCTTCATCTGCTCATAAACAATGTGAATAATGGTTCAAAGCTCAACAGCATTCTAGTAAGTGGACCTTGAGGTAAGATTTTTTTTCCCTTTCAAACTACTGTTTCAAAGATAAAGACTGAACTCTCACTCTAAAGATAAAATTGTATGTATGAGGAGACAAGAGTAAGGCTGTGAAAAATCCCTATACTGGCCAATGGAGACTCAATAGTTTACAAAAGTAGCAGTGCAGTAAATTCAATTTCAGATACTTACTAGTCATCATTATTTGTGTGTCTGACAGCTGTAGAATGGCATGACTGTAATCTTCTCAACTGTACAATGAGGCACATTGCAGTGTGGAATTGTTAGCAGAAAGTAGTGCACAAGCCAGGGACACTGCTTTTTTCGTTCCACCGTGGAATTTTTGAGGGCAATATATAGTGGATAAATTGTGTAAAATAAATTTACGCACTCAGAATTCAGACGTATAAAAATGGCACACAGTAAATATAGTTTATAGCTCTATATAGTAAATATAGAGTGATTTCAGACACAGACTGAGTATACGGCAATGGTAGTCACTCTGTGAGACTGTGCGTGGGCAGTGAAGTAAAGTTGAGCTAAATGTTAACACCATCATTCTGACATGACACAATGGCAATGCTAACATGCTGATGCTAAGCTGACTGACTGCATATACAGTCAACGGGTTTACCATAATTGCCCTCTTAGTTTAGTGTATTAGCATGCTGACATTTACTAATTAGCACTAAACAGAGTTCAGCTGATGGGAATGTCATTAGTTTTGTAGGTATTTGGTCAAAAACTGAAAATATGACCTGGTGATGGTGTTAGATGAAAAGTCAGGGAGTCATTAAGATGCATCCTCTAGGGACCATGGATGTCTGCACAAAATTTCATGGCAATCCATCTAATAGTTGTTGAGAAATTTCAGTCTGGACCAAGGAGGTGGACCGACATACTGACCAACATTGCAATCCTCAGAGCCATGCCACTAACATGGCTAAAAACGAGGGCTGAAAAGCTAAAATACTGCACGTTGGGTGCAGTTTTTATTTTTAATTATAGTTAGAATTGGGCAAACAAAATAAACACTTCCTCGCTGTTTTTAGATATATGTGCATGTGATTACGAGAGGACTTTTTTTTTACATCCCCAACCCCATTTGTAGTTAATATTGCACTATAATATTCTAATTGGAGATACACATTCACGAGGATGTCAAAATCTATCAAAAATATAAATTCAATCTAAGTAGAAAATGTGCACTAGATAAGAGTTTTTGCCTATAGAGAGAGTATCTAAATCTATTTATACTCACTGTATGAAATTCTCCAAAAACAAGTGAGCATGAGTCAGGACCTGAAAATCAGAATGACACACATACGTAAGTCAATGGGTCCTAATTCAGAGGTTTTCTTCTTAAATTGAAAGCACATGTTAGGTAACTCAGTAAAACTAACAAATATCTATCTACTCCAAAAAACAAAAGAGGAGATAACTGACCAAGAGAATGATGATCCAGTTGAGGATGCCTCTGTATCTGGTAAAGCTGCTGTTGGAGCTTAGCAAAGAGTCTTGGACGCTGTGGCAACTGGACAGAGGGGCTTGTTTTAGTCATCATCATATGTGCGGCTAATTTTCCTTTTGACTTTCCAACTAGTCATGTTTAATCATGCCACACAGAGGTTCTAGTCCAGGGGTTCTGGGCCTGTAACCAGTAGGCTAGTTCAGTAATCCATCCATGATACTAACACGCTAACTACCTATCAGGGGCAGATTCTGGGATGTCCCTGTGCCAGGGGTGGCCACCCCTCTGGCCCTGCCCCTGGGTATGTACTTTGAATCCTTTAAAAAGCAGAGGTTTTGTGTTATTCTGACACAAAGAAAGAAATTTTGTCTGAGACGTATGCACTTGACTTACCATCATGCTGGATAAATCCGCCAATTATGTCAAAAGTGGCTTTAAGACCTGATGACAAAAGTCTTGTGGTGAAGGAACGTAATTAAGTACAGTATATTTACTATGGGCTGCAGTTAAGTCACCAGTAAAGTACCTTTACCTGATTATAGCCATTTAATGCCTCACGTCTCTCATTTGGCTAGTTACTTTACAAATTAAGTTTTTACATACAAAACACGAGTTTATAAAATGATAGTTTGTCATATATTTTAATTATCAACAGTAAATAGAATGCTTAAAATTAGCTTAACCTTGACCAACTACAACATTAAAACACTACTTTTACATTAATACATCAGTAATAACTCAACAATACAATACACATATAATAGTATCATACTCACACAGGCCATTTTTCAGCATTGATTTAATTTGGATTTTTATACTTTAAGTACATTTTGATAATAATACTTTTTACACTAGTAACATTTTTTATGCAAGATGTTTACTTTCAATGGAGAATTTTTACAGTGTAGTTATAGCTACTTTTATTTATGTAAAACATCTGATCTCTTCATCCACTGGTGAAGTCTCATATGTGCCAGCTGACAGCTACAGTATGAACAAGTGATGGAGGCAGCAGAGCGAGCTTAGCAGAGCAGAGATGCATAGGGATGTTCTTGTTCACTGGGTGGATCAGAGGCAGAAATGGGAGCACTGTCATAGAGGCCTGCACTGTTTTCCTCAGCCGAAGAAGAGGAGCAGACAGAGGCGAACCTCTTCCTCATCACAACCATCTCTGAGTCTGAGGGTTCATCTGCAGTGGAAAGCTGATCAGAGTTGGTTGAATCCACTGTAGGGAAAACAGAAATGGGCTTATCATCTACTTTGCTTTGAAATATCGCATCCTTATCACTGCCTTACCAGATTGTAAAGATGAAATATTGAGATAATACCAAATGCTTGAAAGTGCTTGTTTTACTAAAGGTCCCTCTCTTTATTAAAGAGAAAACAAAAATCCTGGCAAGAAAATATTGTACTCAGAATATGGTAAGATAAAAATGTTTATACATCAAAAAATCTGAAAAATGGTCTTGAATCCTCATTTATGTTTATACAAGAAATACGACCTATTTCAAACTCAAGATAATTTCCCATTATGAAACGTTTTTTTCATGAGTTATTTTGAGCAATGGACAAAGTTTTAAACAGTATTCATTCATTTAACCTGGATATATGCCTTACCTGCATATTCAGCGTGAGCTGGGGGATTATCCTTGTTAACATTTCCTGTAAATTTTCATACTGTATGGAACGTGTAACCATTATCATCCTTGGAACAGTAATCTATGGCGTGTGGGACTGAGATCTGATCAGTAGATCCCTTACATGAAAGCAGCACCTTCAGAAACGTAGATATTGAAGGCCAACTCCTGTCCTTTCACGCGGAGAAGGATTCTACCCAAATTGTTTTACTTAATTACCGGCTTAACGGCGCCTCACTTAACTACAGACATAACACAAGGCTTCATATGAGCCTCAAGTTCCATTGGGACGATTCGGCATGCATCCAATAGGCATCCAACAATATGCCATTCATTTGAATAAAAATCCCATTTTAGAGTTGGTATGTCTGTTATTCCAGCGACGTTCTTCCCACAAATGTGCTATGTCGGGCGGTATCTTGTGACATATTTATAAAAGTTGAGTCCTTTAGTGATTTTTATCGCTGTTTGATGTAAAACATTTATGCCGAATTAAATAACAGTTTGACATTATTCTGGACCCATGATGTTTGTTTTTAATATTGCGTGGTACATTTGCTGCTAATAAATTAAACTTTAAATTGCGAGAAAACTGAATGACGATCTGTGCGATCTCCTCTAAGAACGGGAAACGACCTACCCTGTGATCCCCCGCAAAAACATAGCATCCACGAGATCCACAACTCATCAGCCTACTGTCCGGATACATGTGTCGAAAGAGAGCTCCCGCATTTTTTCTCCTGATTCCCTCTGGGGCTGTGATGTATTCAGTGTCGCACTTGAAGCCCACTAGAAGGCCTCGTGAAATCATTCAAAATAAAAGCCGCTCTTAACAAAGTGTAACAAAAATGCAACGTTTTTCTACAATACCAAAATTAAAGAGTGTGAGTCAGAAGTCATGGACTTCTTTTGGCGCCTAACTTATTGTATCCTATAAATTTTCAATCATGTTTTTTTTTAAATTATTTAATCGTTTATGGTTTGTGCCACATTTTAGTTTACTTATTGTCAAAGTGTCAAGGCTACTTAAATTAATTAACGCAGAACTGTACCACGCAACATAAAAAAAAAATAATAAAAATGGATGTGTTCGCCTAATGGAGTCGAATTTGAATCTTGTAAGGTTGTCTTCATAACAGAGCGAAAAGATCAGCGAAAGCTCCGTTTGTAATCTAATAATTTATTATAATCACAAAACTATAAGATCCTCTCAGTCAGTTATTGTTCCACACTCTCCTCCAGTCTCCAAGGTTAATTCAATTTGATGCTGCGGTCGTATCTAAAAGTTTAGAGAAACTCAGCAGACAACTAGTAGTGCACAACAGTGTCAATCAGACTACGATTAAAAAAACAAACAAACAGAAACAAAAAACAAACTCGTTTTTACTAGGTTGGTTTAACATTTGTGCTTTTAATTTGAAGCTATCTGACGTTCCTTCTGGTGTTACTCTACTTTCTGTGTCTGACTTCAAACATCTCGCATTGGGTATACAGTTGCAAGCTCCTTGGAAGTCCTTTACAGAGGTGTAGTTCCCAATTCATCCACCCAGCATGAAGCCTTGCACTAGTGCTGGTTACCTTCTGGTTGTTGAGATCTTCGGGCATAATTGCAGACCACTGAACAATCTAAAACTTCTGACCAAAAAATAAACGTTAATTCTCTTTTGAAAATCACCAAGATGAATAAACTTGATTTATTGATTTAATCTTCTGTCTTTGCAAGGGAGTTTTTATGAATCCCTATGAATTTATTTTGCAGACTTAGTTTGTTTTTTCCCAGTTTTTCGGGTGTTTGAGCATTTATAGTATGTGGATATAAATTAAAAGTAATCTTAAACCCACTGAGAAATTACAATAAAGGAAGAACACCACGTTCCTCAAAAACAGATTTATTTAAAAGGTAACATTTAACAAAATAATAATCCAATGGATAGTGTTACACTGATATCAACAACACAAAATTTGTATCATTCTGAGACAAACTCCCTGCACAGCTTAGCACAGCCAATTTATTTTACAATCACTGCTGGTGCTGGAATAATCCATAAATTCCATAAACAATGTTGGGACGTGCGCCATGTGACCGTAACAGTGATCTTAAAATCAGCCGTCTGATCATTACAAAGCTGTGAGAGGGCAAGTCCTGGTCTGTTAGTGAGATAACCTCAGTTGATGGTAAGCACGTCGCTCTGGATCTCATGGCTCAGCTGGGTCTGCAGGTCACTCAGCTTCTTCTTGAGGACGGCCAGTGCTGACATGACGATGGTCTCTGGTCGCAGAGAGCCACATGACTCCACATTGTAAAAGAACCTGCAAGGGGCAAATGAGCCGTGGATGAGTCGTGTTGTGGTTGTGACATTTGCATTTTGATGCACTGCTACCAAATTTGTCTCACGACATGTACTGTACTGAAAGTTTTTAAGTGCAAAGAAAATTCTATCCATACCTTTCTGGTTTTCCATTGGGGTCGTACGGAGCTTGAACCTCATCCTCCTCAATCTCTGAGTATTCACTCTTTGGCCTAGAAAGCAGAGTTATGTCACTTTAGTCAGGGTATATGCACAAGCACTTTGTTTTGGGTTGTGAGAATCTATTCCGTGGTTATCATTCTTTGTTATGCATTTAACACTCAAGAGTGTGTGAGCAATACTAGAATAGATAACGCACCACTCCTCAGGTCGTGGGTAGACTGTGTGCCTCAGGGCATTGTCTGGATCATACTCGAAGGACACCCCCGCTGTCGGGTTCCACTTGGCGTGCTCCTTTCCAAAGCCTTTCTTGGCGTATGCCCTGAGTCGCAGTTCCTGACCTTTACGAAGCTTCACTAGCAAAATGTCTGTTGTGACAGTGAATGACAAAGCAGGAAGCAGAGAGAGCAAGACAAGATAAATGCTTAAAATGTTGGGTTAAAATGATGGAAAGACCAATAATAAGGCAAAATCAAAGACCTTGACAGCCAGTGTTAATCTCTCAATACAACTTAAAGCTTACCATCTTGTTCAACGTAGTCATTGGGATCATTGTCTCGACTCCTAGAAGTAACCTGGAAAGCCACATTAAAACATTATCAGATTTTTCTTCTGCTTCCATGTAGTGACTTCACTAAATGGAGAAAGGACTCACCGGGATGACTTTGGGGTTGTTGGACAAAAGGTCACGTGAGGTAACATGACGCGTCTGATCTTCAGTACATCGAACATCCAGGGTCAACTCAACAGAACACTCTGGACAGAAATCATCACAGGTGCAGTCCTGCCGGAGGATCAGATACAGATAAATACAGGGGCAAATGAGGTCTGAGCTTCACTAAACACAGTTAGAACCAAGAACAAACTCTGCGGGAACTCTGGTATAACATACCATTATTATACACTACATTTATATAAAACTAGGGATTGGAGATATGATTTAAAAAATACTAATAGCAAAACCCAGAGGACCCTCTGCCAGCATTGAATATCTGTTTAGGTGTAGCAAATCTCAAGAGAAACAATCAAGCTGATGTCTATCATGGGTATAATCCAATGTAATAGTTCCTTTGTGGTATTTAGACAAAACTGTTTATCAAGACGAATGGTATTAGGAATTAGCCATGAAACAATTGCAGTCCTACATAAAAGGTGATAAATGATACTACTAAATGTAAGGGCACTTTTTAGGCTCTTTATAATGAAAAATGTATGATTCAACATAAAAAGGAGGATGCAAAACAGGAAATAAGCAAAAGAGAAATTATAAGCATACATACTGTAAGAGATAAAAACAATCCTACTGTATATTTAAAAAAAAAAAAAAACACTGTAAGAATGTATTTAATGAAGGAACCGAGGATCACTGGGACTCAGACTAGAAGACCAACTGGCAAAATCCCAATAAATTGTAGTCTGCGATTTAAAATGTAACTTGTGTTTTAGTACCAGCAGTGGTCCATTATTAATGGTGTTGCATTTAAGGGTTACTGGGCTACCTCATTAATGACTTTTACCAGTATACTTACCCTAGAATACTGCATTTTGTCCACAATGTCATCACTTGTGAGAGGTATGAGACCTGACAAAACAGGAAACATCAATGTAACAGTCACCTTCACATGTATCAGACCTCTGCGGTCATTTTTAAGAAATTACTATCATCAAGTCACAATGATGGCTCATCACAAATACTGTGATACATACCCACTCTGTGAGCAATGAACTCATCATGCAGTACTGATGAATTGGCATCGATCTGGATCCAATCAATCGCTGTAAATAATGTAATGCAAGTTCAATTATTCATAAATTAATTTAAAAATGCGCCACTTTGTCTCTGACGCAGCTGCCTATCACTTCTTTCTCAAACAATGTCCTACCACAGTACTATCTGACTGGTTACACGTCGCAAGTAATAGCATATCAACACTGAAGGCTACTGTGCCACAGACGGGCACAGAGAACAAACATATGCAGACTGGAGCAGCTCCAGTGAGCGAGTGGAGCTGTGTGTCGAAGGTAAGGGAGCAAATATTTCAGAAGTTGCAAAAAAAACATCATAAATTACATTTTTTCAATTATGATGTAGTTTAAATGTAATGACAATTTTTTTTATGTCCAAAGCCAAACACATACTGTAGTATGTTACTTTACCTATGGTGGGAACTTCTGACATAAAGACACGGCGAAGAGAATTTGCAACCCTGAAAAGGAGAAATACAGATGCTTTTAGATGTGAACATAACTTGCACTTAAATGTCCAGTAATGTCACTAACTGTGATAACTACATACTACTACTACTACTACTACTACTACTACTACTACTACTACTACATTTTTGTGCGCCACTGTATCATAATGCAGTTATTTCACGTGTAAGGTCTCATAACATCCGTTTGTTTTGGTGCTGAAGAGAATAATGGCTGCTCTCTGCCACACACATTATTTGAATGGACAAGTAACTGAATACTCACGCCAAATCAGTGTTTTCAATGACAAATTTGACATTTTCGTCTGTCAGTTCTGTGATTTTCACCGTCGGCTGGTTAGCATACGGCATTGTTGGACTTAAGGAAGTCTAAAATGTTGTAAACTCGTTCACACACTCCACTACTACTACTGCTGCTGCTGCTGCTGCTGCTTCAGCTTGAAGGCCTCCACGGAAATATTTACCGTCTGCTGATTGGCCGGGTGACGTAAATCCCGCCCTCTTCTTCTTCTTTGTTTTATGGCCGAATTGCAACCAACCGGAGCATCATCACCACCCACTGCTGTGTCATGGAATCCTTATATACTGGTTATCAAACTAATATCTTTTAGCTATAAGGTAAGTGAAGATGTTTTTGTGAAGATTATTTTAAAGTCTATGCGTTTACTCCCTTTTTGTTTCCAATGAGTCCTTAATACGTGTCTCTCATTTAAATATTTGGGGAAAATTTAAAAAAAACACATGCTCCACTGTTTCCATATGGATGCCTTCCAATGAGCTGCAATGATTAATTTAGTTTCGTGTGACCTAAATTGGATTATTGATTGGTCTCAATGAGGCACGGAAGCGGTCCTTTATTTAACATCCGGGCCAAAGGTGCCTGGAATTTCTTTTTCAAAATAAAAGCGCCCACTTTTATTTTTGAAAAGATAAAGTTTTTTTTTTATCCCGATGGGAAAACTTGTGTATGTAGAATTTAATGTAGTATATTTCAAACTCTTCTTATGGAGAATATTTTTATCTACGTTTAGTCAATCACAGTTAAAGGTTTAAATAATAGTGACTTTTAACTGCAAAACTTTACTCTTGGACTTGTGTTTGCCTGAATTCAACCTTTATAATGGACGACTGATTTCATTTTAATCAGATAATTAAAAGACAAACAGAAACTTTACATATACAATAATAACTACTTTATTGGAGTCTTAATTGATCCAACAACAAAATGACAACTCTGTGTGTCCTTTTATACAAAGAGAAAGAAATGATCTGAGCAGGATAGTGAAATCTTGGGCAGTGAAACAAAGCTGGACAGAGCCGCTGGTCCTGCAGATGAACAGAAATGGAGACCTATGGCCTGTGACAAATTATAGCTTTGTCCATAATCCAATACTTTCAGAGTCATTTCATACAGGTAATCAGAAATAAGAGCAAAAAGAAAATAAATTGATCTTCAGCTCATGACACAAACTAGACGTTCTGTCACGATCAGTCTGACTCGGAGATGTTTTAAGATCATCGCCTCTGGTTCATTCCTGTCAGGTTCTTCAGCTGTAAAAAACAAGACATGCTTGAGCCACATTTTTATCAAGGCATTTAAAAATGTCTTTACATATATTTTAAACAACCCAAATTTTGTAAAATGCAGAGCCTCTGCAGTGTTACCCTGTTAAAAGACACTGAGTGTATAAATCGGTATAAATCTATATGCATGTTTGATTATCACGAGGAAAGGTTTCAAATTAAGAGCACAAATTACCCGACTGCAGGTATAGGTTTAAAAATTGAGTGTATGATTGTTAATGTAGGTGAAGAAGTTTTTGAAAGAAGAATGCATATAAATGATGTATGAGATCCCCGATGCAAATACTTACTGTTACAGCAGCTCCCATTAGCCCCTGCATAACTGCTTCACCAGTCGACTGCACCTACAGAACAAAGTGGAACACACAACTTGCAACATTTGAGTGAAGACAATTTAACATCTGATTCTATGGTTCACTTCTTTCACCCTGAATTCCCTGTACCTGACTTGTGTTATCTGTATCAAAGCATCTTCATCATTTAGTTTGACATTTCCCTTTGCATTTGGACCCACACTCAGGACAACTGGGTTTGTTCAGTAGGAGGAGAATCTGAAGTCAGTTTTGTAATTATTCCACTGATGGGTAAAGCTGGGAATCACAGAGAAGTGGGTGTTCCTAAGTATCAAAGAGAGTCTAAAACAACTCCTTAATGACCACACTTCATCTATTCGCCCTCTTGTTCAACTCTTTAATGCTATAGACGGTGCACTCTACCTGTTTGGCAGTGGTGGCCATGTTGACTACGTCCTGAACGCGGTTGTCAAGGAAGTTCCAGGTGTCCTGGAAGTCTGGAGAAGAATCCTGGACCATCACCAGCTCTGTGGTGTTATAGATACCTGTCAGAGCTGCCCGTTTGGTGTACCAGTTCATCTATATAAAAAAGAGGTTGTACAGACAGTTCATATCGTAAGCTTCTGAAAGAAGCAACGCAAATTTATTTCTACTGCAGATTTTTGAATTACAAGGAAACTACTTGTACTTGATACTGAAATGCATACAATAAGTAGCATATACAGAAGAATACACTAGATAAAGTTCAATAAAGTGCAACAGCAGCAAGGGAAAAGAGGAGAAGAATTATAGACAGAAACAACTTAAACTGCACACTCTGTATGACATATCCCTACATCTGTGAGAAAGAATACAGTTAGTTCAGGGAGGAACATCATTTAAAAGCACAGGGCAGGATTAACAGGACCTTGCAGCTAAACAGACAAGACAGAGTGTTCCAGCAGGCACTCGGTGGACAGTATTTTCTAATAAAGGTAAATCAGGCTGCCTTGATCACTCTTCACCATCATTTGCTGCAGCTACATTCGCTTTTTAGCTTCTTTTGATCTACTACATATCAAGATTAAAAATATCTTCAGTCTGACTAAACTACGATTCTAGACAGATTTCCTTCTTCACAGTTGATCAGGTGCCATGTGGTCACAACAGTATATACAAAAAATAGTGTCTCACTAACATACAGAGCTCTTGCAAGACAGCGGTTTCAGTTAATTTTTTAAAATTTTGCTCTATGTATTTCTGCACACGAGCTATGGCTTGAAAGCCATAAAACAGCCGTCCAAAAACAAAATAAAAATGATTCACATGGGCACTTTGCTACCACATTGGAGTTCTGCTTTATGATTTGATCACTACAGCTCTGATGACAGGAACAGTTATCATCCATCCTAATGTAATTCATACTACCAAATGTATTACCTTCCAGTTAGAAATGTTCTCCAATCACCATTAGTTTTCTTTTGTATGACTTGTGAGTCTGCACTATTTCTGAAATCTATGTTTTTAGGAAGTGTGTCTTAAGGTATGCGTTAAAAAGAGACAGAAATCAAACAAAGAAGTGTGTTGTGTTACTGTATATATCTTTGACTTTTCTTTATATCACTTTTTTCTCATTGAAATATGGAAGATAACAGGGTTATTATTTTTCCAAATACAAGCAATTAAAACATTGCAATTATTTGGTCCGTTTTGGCACATTAGGCAGCAGTCACATTGACAACCACTTCTGATGTTACTATCAGGCTGTAAAGGAAGCAAGAATAGATTATGAATGGGACCAAGAACAATTTGAAAATCCATAATTTCCTTTTGTTAAAACATTTCAGAGTGCATTATCATACTTAAACCAAGTATAAACCAACTGAAAATCATCAGTCTGTCTTTTAAACTTCTTCTGGTCAATGTGGTGAGAGTATATGGTTTCTTAATAGTTTGAATTCATCACTAGTTTTTGCTCTGGTTACTTGCAGCCTAATATAAGCTGGGCGTGATTTGAAACAATGATTAAACTTTTGACTGAAGCTATGAAAAGACAAACACATACAAATACAAGATAATTAATTTCTATGGTGTAAATAGGGACAGAGACAAGGGTTGGTGGGGAGAGGGCAAGTAACCTGGAAGGTGGCAGGCCGGATATTGTGGGGGTGGTGATGAAAGGGGGACAGGAAGGTATGAAGAGAAGAAGAAGGGGATCGAGGGTGAATGGATCCACTCACATCTGTGGATCGGTCTCCAGCATAGTACCAGATGTCGTCCACTAGGGTGGACAGGTGCTTCAGGCTGTCCGGGATGTTGTGAGGAAGGAGCAGGATGCTCATTGCCTGAGGACACAGAGACAAGGTTGAGGATCAAATGTAGTTTCTGCTTCAGTCCTGGTAATCTCTGTTGTGACTCATCATCATGCACACTATACCTGTGGCCATGTTTCAATGTAAGGGATGTACATCCTCAGTCTGGTTTCTACAGCATCTCTTAGAAAGTCAGCAGTCTTCTTTGGTCTGAAACACAAGTGCCAAAGCCAAAAGCTGAATTGTGCAATCTTCTATTTGGAGGCCGAGGTTTTTAGAGCCTAGAAAAAACAGCAGACTGTAAATGACCGACTTCAGGTAGGTGCGTGACATCAAAAAAGAAGAGAATGCTTTCGCTGAATTTCAAGAAAACTGAATGTTATAAAAGTAAATAAAAATCATCGTGTGTGTGTGTGTGTGTGTGTGTGTGTGTGTGTGTCCGTACTCAGCCTGGCCCAGCTGGACCTGCTTGTGTTGTTCAGCCAGGATCTCTGTCAGCTGTGAGTTGCACTGGGCGATGAAATGTAGGACCAAGTCACCAGCTCCATTGTGGAACATACCAGTGGAAGCAGAGGACAGGCCCAGTGTCTGGTGCCAACACACAACAACAACAACAACAACAACAACAACAACAACACACACACACGGACGTACACGCGTGTACACACACACACACACACACACACACACACACACACACACACACACACACACGTTTCTGTGCGTTTTTACATCTACATAGACACAATCCATGATACATATATGATGATGTTGACGACAGTCACCTATAGAGACTGCGAAATAAATCTTGTAAATTCCTTCCATGCCACGCTGTTTAGAGATGGATATAATAGCTTGGTAGTAGTTTGTGTCAGACTGTACAATATCATTTTTCAGTCATATCATATTGTGTGATGAAAGATTGATGAATCGTAGTGCCACAGCGTACATAGGATGAATAAAATAGATGCAAGCAGACACGTGTCATCAACTCAAGTCAGCCCTCT
Organism: Xiphias gladius; assembly: GCF_016859285.1. NCBI lineage: Eukaryota > Metazoa > Chordata > Actinopteri > Istiophoriformes > Xiphiidae > Xiphias > Xiphias gladius. The sequence continues at coordinate 2,320,405 of NC_053407.1, read as the reverse complement.
GACCTGCTCTCTATTTTTAAATGCAGCGAAACAAACAACAGCTAAAGAGGATACCACAGAATGCCGATTTTGCTAAATGATCTTGGGATTAATGTGTTTTAAGTAGCAGCATGCAAGATAGTAGTAAGAACAACCTAGATCCCAGGAACGGATCTGGGCTGTGAGGCAATTCTGGTGTAGTGGCTATGCTCTGTACAGCAGGATCACATGACACACTGGCCCAAAAAGCCTTTTTCCCCAAACAAAAACACTAGGTAAGCAGGATCTGTAAAAACAGTGACTGCATTTTTTTTCAGTGTAAAAAATTTGGAAAGTCTCAAAGAGCTGTATCATTAAATTATTTCAAGCCAGGGAGCCAACAGGAAGTCTGTCGGCCCTGCCAGAGGAAGTCTCTAATGTGCAGGATCTCAGCTTGTTTGGCTGGGGAATGTCTCTGGTGCACAAACCTGACGCAAGGTTTTGACATGTCTATCCAGTGACCAACTTTTATAGGATTGAACGGTGTGCCATCTTGGGACATGGAATTCAGTTTACGTTAATACATCCATGGTCTATTTTGTGTCATTTTGTGCCGTACTCTGATTGGTTGGTTTGAAAATGCGTTTCGTAGCAGCAGTCACATAATGCGATTTTGCTCCCTACATTTTTGACACTGTCAGACTGTCTTTGGTTGCCAGAGCCATACAAGTACAATCTAAGACAACAATTTTTCAATTGACATCCAAAGATTTCACCACATTTCTCTCTAAATTCTAAACTTTTGTCTAAGACGGCCCAAAATTGCATAGTATGTGGGGCCCCTAAGTCATGTGAGGTACATGAAAACCAATGGAAACCCTCTGTCCCCTCCCCGAAAGTACGTTGAAGCATTTCTATAAAAGAATATCTGGCAAATGTTCCCTAACAGTATATTTAGGCTACGTGTGATGTGATGTGAATAAAGCATGATATGTTTAAGTGCTCTAACTGTTGACTGTGTTTGTTCGAAAAGCTGCAGCTTCATTTTAACAGCAGCTCACCTCAGCACCAGCCGCAATGGCTTCTATGGTCCAGCTGTGCTGCGGGACGAATTCCAGGGCAGCAGCCAGGATTCGAGCTTGAAGCTGCTCCTCTGTTTCATATTCTTCACTCTGCTCTCCGCTCTGGTCCTTGTAACTTTACAAAGACACACAAACAGTGATGTTTCAGCATAAACATGGGACAGAGAGAGAGAACATTTCACGAATTGAGGTCAGGAGTAGCTCTTTTGCATCAGGAAGCTGCTGTTTGAACTTCAATATCTGGAAACTGTAATGCTTATAAGGTGATGTTACTAAACTGCACACAACAAAATTATTTATTAGCACAAAAATTCTACATAATAGATATTCTGCTGGCTGGAGACATTTTTTATCGACTGACCTGGTGTTTGGCCTTGAAGCCTCCTCTACTGCTGGCTCAGATGCTGGGTCTCCCTGGGAAGCTGCTGTTGTGTCCTGTTCAGTAGAGTGAGCCTGGTAGTGCTGATGGTAGGTTGTGGATGAGGAGGAGGGGGGTTTGTCAACTTTGGATTCATCCTGAAGCCTCAGTGCTGCACAATGGAAGCCTCGTCTCAGGCTGCTCCACTGGGGGTTTGTTGCTGTTGGTGCAGCCACCACTGCAGCGGGGAATATTTTGTTTAGCTTCTAAGAAACTCCACAATGAAATCTTGATATGAAATTGGGATTTTTTTCTCAAGTAACTCATAAATAACTCTTGGATGATTTACTTTAAAACAAAAACATTGAAAAGATGAAAACATATTGGTCTCCACAATTCTTCATTGAACTACCAATATAACAGAACTTTCAGATATCACATACACCTCTACGGGTAGTTGCCCCACTCTCTTTTGAGCAATTGCTCCAGTTCTCAGTTTTGAAGGAAGCCCTTTCCCTACTGCTGTTTGCAGATCTCTCCATAGGTGTGATTGGATTTAGACTATCCAAGAAGAGTTGTTGAACAACTGGCAACTGGACGTGGTTGTAGATAGTTGAAGAAGTTTCACCCCTCATTCAAAAAGCTTCTTCAGTTCTGTGGATTTAGACTAATTTGTGACCCCCCTTCATTGAGTTGCACCAACCCAAAAAAAAAAAAGCTTGTGTGAATCTGTTTGGCAGTTGCATCAGGCTCTTTCTCCTGCACTTATACAATCCTTCACTGTAATCTTTCATCAGCTTTTCTCTTGCAGCCATGTGCCTCACATATCTGAATAACGTTGTGCACAGTGTGTACAGCAACATTAAGGTCCCGAAAAGGACTTTTAGCCTTGACATTTTTGATTCTTTGCTACAAACCTTTCGTGACATAAAACAGCAAAATTATATCCAGCAGATACCTGGACTATGAGTGCACGCCCACTGACTACACCCTGCAAAATATATTGAATTATGTACACCAGCTTTTGGTCATAGACCTTATTCAGACAAACAAGACAAAACATTTGCCTTGTATATATAAACCTTGTGTGGGTAATTATATAGAGTGTGCAGATTCTATTGTGCGAAAGTTATTTTTTGTATCACTTGAAAGCCTGTGAATTTTACAGACATCACAAATCACACCATGTGAGTTTAAGTACATACTACAAGGGAATCAACTGTCCGAAAACAAGTTATTTCTTGCAATTTGTAAAGGTGCCAATAATATTGCTCATTGTACATTTTATGCTTCACGTGTGACATGAGATCAGATTTAGTTTTTCTGTCAGCTGTTTGGTTTTGTTCCACCGCAAACCAAATTAGTAAGTAAATACCAAAGTGCTTTTAAATTCAACAATTTCCAGGAAGAGACTGTGCATAATAGGAATAAATGTGCAAAGGTTACACGACTGTATTTACTAGAATATGACTTCACCGTTTATTTCAGTGGATGAATATAAAGGTTGGCAGAACTGTGGTACTTATAATCCTTAAACATTGGAATTTAGATGGGAACGCTGTATAGCAGATTGCACCATCTGTTCCCTAGATGAATGAGTAGCTTCTTTCGATTCTGTGTCAACATCAGCACTTGTTGTACATTCACACAGGGAAATCTAAGATATACACTCAGTTGTCAGTTTATTACTTCCACCTAGTTAAATCTAATGAGGTCTAATTCAACAGTCCAGCAGTGAATCTTACCTTTACAAAGGTTATGATGTTTAGATTGTGATGAAACTGTTTTAGATAGGTGCTGATTCAAGTTTATTGTCATTTTGGAGGCTGCGGTATGCGGTTATCTTGAATTTCGCTACGGACAGGTCTTCGTATTAATTTGTCCAGCCCATTTTTATCAAAGAGGGTAGGCTGAATGAGAGAAACACATCTCCGTATGATGCAATAAAACTCAACAGCACCACAAGCTACAGCCGACGAAATTATCCTACAGTTGAATCAACACCTCTCTATAAAAGTTTCAATAAAAACTGAACAGTATAATTGTCCCAAAGGAGGATTTATTGCAGGGCTGTTGAATTATACTTCATTACTTTTAGCCAGGCGGATGTCATAAACTGCCAACTGAGCGAAATGTATATCGCAAATTTAGGAGAAACATGCTTTGACAGTTTGCATAACCGGAGAGCGAACGCCCCCCAGTTGCAGGAACTTGTTTACCCACCAACGCATGCCTAAATAGTAAGGTCAGCAAAATCGTAGCACCATGTCAACCAACAATTATCCGCTTAATAATTTGTTTTTAATGTTTCCCAGTTCTGTCCTTCATAATCACCTTCTATGACAAGTGACTTTGGCACGGAGAGCTAACGTCAACACTGGCTCTTTTCAACTTCAGGTAACTACAACCAGAAAGAACGGACGGTACAGGAATAATTTCCCAGGCTGTTCATTATTACATGAAACTACAATAATACAGCGGCCCGGTCTTACCGCCGCTCAGCCCCCGAAGTGCCCTTCCAGCCCGCAGACCTCTCAGCAGCGCCGCCATATCCAGCCGCACTGAGAGGTTTTTTTTTTTTTTTTTTTTTTTTTTTTGGACACAGCTGCGTCACTTTAGCGCGACTCAGTTGAGAAATACAAAGTAATAAAGCTAGTTAGAATTAGGCAGAAAACCAAGTATGCACTCTTCAATTCAAATTGCATTAGACATATTTTCTATTGAAGTTAATGAAAAAACAACAGCAGTAACAAATGTGGGTATGCGATTTTTTCTGTCCAAATTACTTCATACTATTCCTAAAACATATAGCCTACGACACGTCCACCGGATACTCGAATGACCAAAACGTTTTATTTTGAAAATTGAAAGCGGAAATTTTTTTTTTTTTTTTTTTTTTTTTTTTTTTTACATAAGATAACTTGACACTGTAACTGCCACCAAGCTAGCAGGTAGGTCATTGAGTACATTCGATTAAAATTTTAATTAGTTAACTATTTTAGTGACCAAAAGTATGTATGAACAATCATACAAAAACATGAATAAATTTTATTCGCGGGTAGTCGTGTCCCGGACTCTCGCAGTGTTAACGACGGACTTACGAATGGGATAAGGACCGGCGTCTTCTGCGTCACGCTGTTTGCTTGATGTAACGGAGAGCTAACTTTGCTTTTCAGCAGTATCGACAGCAAGTTATTCCGCTAACTACTAGTTAGTCAGGTGAACTCTTTTAACTATATCATTATTTATAGGTTAAATTGATAACTACTTTTTTTGACTTCGCATTTCGGGGAAATTAATTTAGGTAATAACCTGTTTAGAGAGAACCTTCTAGACCACTACAGTTTTCAGGTTTTAGTTTAGAATAACATTTTATATTACACTAACAATATTCTTTGTTATCATGGACTAGCTGCTAGATGGGCCGTATCTATGGTAATCATATAATATCGTTAAGGTCATATCTAGGTTTTTAATCGAAGCCAGGATGAAACAAACAATTATGCAATTATGCTACCACCACTATATTAAGAATGTTACTTGTTATTAAATGAATATTGGATAGTTTTATGTTCATTTAACATTCTTTGAATATCATGATGGAGACTACAGTCACATTATTAGCAAACATTATAACAAATTCCGAGAACCTTTACTTTCTCCAGGAAATCATGGCAGACCTTGGCATCAAAGCAGGAGACAAGGTGCTGTTTGTTTGGGCTCAGTCCTCAGCACCAGCAGCCCTGAAACAGTATGCAGAGGAACTGGGTGCCACCGTTGGAGCAGATGGCAAAGTGTCAGTGGAGAACATGGAGAGACTATTGCTTTGTGAGTCTCTTTAAGCTTGACTTTAAATTACGCTATACAAGACTTTTATTAAAAAAAATAAACACTTGGTTCACTAGCCTGACTCAAAGTATGGCTGCAACTGAGTGTTTTATCACCACAAATGTAGATGCTGTAACTCATCCTCTTATCGCAAACACAATTCTGGTGTAGGTATGTACACTTATTATACACAGGAAGGCATGACTCAAAAGTCAGGAGTAAAATTTTCTCCCCTCAGCCTCCCATTCAGCATCCACCTTTGACTGGGTGCTCTCTTGCCTTCTGGCTGACAGCTCCTCCTTCCACAGTTCAGAGACTCTAGTCGAGATGGCCAGAGTGCTGAAACCTGGAGGGAAGCTAGTTCTGGATGAACCAGTTAATGGTGAGAAACAAAAGTGTTGTTATGTTATAAATTATTTTATACATTTAGATGGCAGAGATGTGATTGAAGTCTCCAGAAGGAAATGTCAAATAATGTGCATTATTTTATTGGAAGTTGAATTCTCTGAGTCAGGCGAGATTTTGGACCCCTCCAAGATAAAGTCACCATAATATGGCAAAGTTAATTGGAAATTGTATAGAGGCTTTCTTGTGTGTTTTACTATGTGTTGGAGTTGTTCCTTTCTCTGTTCCAGGAGCTGAGATGCAAATTGTGAGGACTGCTGATAAGGTGATGTCAGCTCTGAAGTTGTCGGGCTTCATGTCGGTGAAAGAGGTCAGTGAGAGTGGATCCAGCAAAGAGTTGCAGGATAAAATATGCACATACACAAAGGGCTTGAACACTAAATCTTTCTTACGTGTCTAACTTTGTAGTGATTTTGTGAAAATGTTTCCTGCAACTACACCATTGCACATTAATGTGTGTACAAGAGGGAAGTGTTGCTCTTATCAAACCACAATGTGCAGTACAGGAACGCATCCCAGAAACATAATCTTCGGGTTGACCTCATAAAATAAATATAAATCTGATATAAATCTTATGTTACTATTTTGTAAAAATCTGCACCAGTAAAATCCTGTTGCAGAATGTCTCCTTTTTGACCTGTTGACCTTCTTGCCTCCTCTCCATCTAGGTCAGTAAAGCAGAACTGAGCCCACAGGCATTGAGCTCCCTCAGGACTACCACTGGTTACCAAGGAAACACCCTGTCTAGAATCCGCATATCTGCCTCCAAACCCAACTATGAGGTGGGATCATCCAGCCAGATTAAACTGTCGTTTGGGAAAAAGACACCCATGCCAGGTTGGTTTATAAGTGCGGTTGACTAATTTTTCTAAATGTATTTTTGTCCAAAATTGTTAAATTCAAGGAGATCCCTGTTCATCTTTTGGGAGATTTTTTCATTTGTCCGTCACAGGTGATGCCTCTGAAACCACAGGTCAGATTTTGAAAAAATTGTCTCTCAATGGCTAAAAGTACTCTGACTCACCAAAGGTAACGAATTGCATGATAACCAGTCATATCCCACACACTGCTGGATGCAGTTTGCATTAAATGACATTGGTTCTCTACAAATGTGGATACATGATGTCTTTCCCATTGGTTTTAGTTTGTAGAGATAGTATCGAGTTGAGATTGTACGTATGTATGTTGTGGTCCAACATACATAAAAATGTTAGCCCAAGTTAAACTTTGTGCAGCTTCTTGTGGACATGTAGTTGAACGTCAAATGGTTATTTTCCTTGTGGACATAAAGTTTTGTACACACATAGAATTATTACTCTGATCTTTACAGATTATATCTAATGTTTTGCATGTAATTAATCACTGAATTATCCATCACAAAATGGATCTCAGTAGTTAGTAGTTCGATCAGCACAACACTTGGTACACATGTATGAGACTGTATTAAAGGTTTTTTTTTTAAAGTACTAAAAAACATTTTAGGTTTCTTGATTTGAGTGGTTATCTACTGCAGAGCAAAATGTAGAGATTTGTGACCAAGCAATTATAAGGTTCCTTCACTTTCTTTACTTACTTTTTGTTTTCAGTCAGGGTCCATTATTAGCATCAGTATGTGTCAGTGTGTCAGGTTTTGTTTCTGAGAATACGCATAATCAGTGAATTGCCAAATTGTATTTAATTGCGTAACAGATCATGGACTTTGACCAATGAGCTGTCCCTCACAGTTTCTCGTGAAACTGTACCATTTCAATTGTTGTCAAAGTTGATGTATTTGCTAATGTCTGTAGTTGTAGCAGAGAAACCTGCCCTGGATCCCAACACTGTCAAAATGTGGACGCTCTCAGCAAATGACATGGATGATGACGATGTGGTGAGAATCAATTTGTATCTCTCAAATCACTAAATACAGTTTGGCCAGCTGGGCAGATGGGCTGCACGATTGATCATTTTTGAATCGCGATCTCAATTCACACCCATCTTCAGTCTCATTTTTACATGACAACAATTCTCCCATGTTACCATTAACAGCGAGATCCGCCGCATCAAACCAAGTGCTCCCTTTTCTCCCTAAGCCATTAGGACAAATGACAGAACTATGTTTCCCCATGCGATGGTCTGTAAACAGTTAGATGGGGAAGATTTGAAAACAAATCTAATGTGTGTGTCATGGTGAAATAAAAAGCAAAATGACAGATAGATTACGATATGCTGCTGCTGTGTGCAGCTAATAAACAGTTTGTCACTCAAGTTTTACTGTCAGCATATTGATGGTTGCACCACAGTATGTGTAGTCTGGGGAAGGAATAAATAAACATGCCTCTGCTCCTGTTTGAAGCCTCAAAAGGTTGATTTATTAGATAGTTGGCTGTCAAATAAAAAAAGGAATACAATTGAGGTTTCCTTGGTCTGCACTGTCATGTTAGATCATACAGCACAGTATATAGTGTTTTAGTTTACATTTGTAATGTACAGTGTGAGAACCGGGTACCTTGGCTGTGCAAAGTTGATATGAGTCTCAAATTTCAGTAATGATCATCTTCCTAAAGAAAATATGAAATGTAGTTATAAGGAAGAGAGAATATGTTGCTTGAGAATTGTGATCTCAATTCTGATTTATAAAAAAAAAAAAAAAAAATCATGATTCACATTTTACCTGTAATTGTGCAGGGAGATACACATTTTCTCTAAACTGTAGTGTACCACCTCGTAAATGGTAGCCTTTTCATATTCAGAGGTGGTATATGTCATGCTAGGGGTCCCGCAGTTATATTTTCCCTTCTGTTCTCATTGTCTAGGATCTGGTAGACTCTGATGCTTTGCTTGATGAAGATGACTTGAAAAAGCCAGATCCGGCTTCTCTTAAAGCCCCAAGTTGTGGAGAAGGAGCTGGGAATAAGAAGAAAGCCTGCAAGAACTGG
>NC_053407.1:2276856-2309356 GCF_016859285.1 Xiphias gladius | reverse complement strand
TTTGTTTGTTTCAGATCCATTGTGGTGGTGTACACTGGCAAAATTACAAAAATTATGTCAGTCCAAATACATATGCATCTATCTGTAGATAGACAGATAGATAGATAAACAGATGGATAGATAGATAGATAGTTACAGATATATAGATACAGATATACATCAATCAGCAAGATAAAACCACTGAGGTGAAATTAATATTATCTCGTTACAATGGCACCTGTCAAGGGGCAGGTTATACAGTCATGACTGGAAGTATTTGGACAGTTACACATTTTCTGTTCTTTAGGCTCTGAGCTTCAGCACATTCAATTTGAAATAAAATAATGAATAGTTAGAATATCTGCATATGCTGAAGAAAATACATGTGACTGCTGCATCTACAGGTCTGATATAGAGAGACAAACAACCATTGATACTCACATTCACACCTACAGTTCAACCCTTGGACTTTGGGAGAAAGCCAGAGTAGCTAAAGAGAAACCCATGCAGGCACGAGGAGAACATACAAACTCCACACAGAAAGGCCCGGCAGAACCCAGAACTTTCTTGCGGTTGAGGTGTATGTTTATATATGTAGAGCTGTGATTATATAGAGGCCCTAGGTCAAAGGTCCTCAGAGGGTGCCTCACAGTTTGGGAAAGGAAGTTTATGCTTTGTAATCGAAACCATACGTTAGTGACAGTTTTTAGGAAAACAACTGCCTTATTTAAGAGTCGGTAGTCAAGACTGATTTTCAGAGTGGTTCATCGGCTTCACACTCTCTCACAAACAGATCTGCAGATGCTTGACTTGACGCTGTTCTTCTTTGTAATAAACCTTTATATGCAATCAAGACGGCGTCAGCAGAGTCTCCTTCATCCTCTTCACATCATCAACACCATCTAATAAACTACCGGGTGACAGTGCTAACCCCTGCACCACAGTCCTGGCCTGTCAGGAGCGATTTGCATTGAGCAATTTTTTCTTTAAGCATTTGCATAGGACTAGTAGCACATCAAAAACTACTGTTATCTTTAGGTGATGGACAGGGATCAGCGTGGGAGATCTGACTGGTCTGCGGCTACGCAGCCCCATACGCAGCAAGCTTTCAATCATAGCCAGCATTAAGGTTTTCAGCAATTTGTGATATAGTAGTTCTATTGTGGGATTGGACCAGGCGGGCCAGGCTCCACTCCCCGCGCGTATCAGTGAACCTTGGGCACCCATTACCCTGTCACTGGGCCACCAGTTGTCCTTCCTTGGACCACACTGGGAACACCCCTCAAGACGTGCTGTTTTGGAGATGCACAGACTCAGTTGTCTTGCCATCACAACTTGGCCCTTGTCAAAGTCGCTCAGACCCTTACGCTTGCCCTTTCTTACTTCCAACACATCAACTTCAAGAACTGACTGTTCACCTGCTGCCTAATACATTCCACCCCTTGACAAGTGCCGCTGTTACAAGATTATCAGTGTTGTTTACTTCACCTGTCAGTGGTTTTAATGTTGTCACTGATCGGTGTTAATGGGGTGGACAAAATAATAGAAATACCGTTCCGTATACAATTCAACAGCACCACAAACTGCAGCCTCCAAAACGACCATAAAGTTTAATCAACAACTCCCTAAAACAGTTTCAACACAAATTGAAATTTAGAACCCTCATTAAAGGAGTTATTGCAGGACTGTTGTATTAGACTGCATTAGGTTTAGCTAGGTGTTCCTGATAAATCGCCAACGGATTAGTCCATCACTGTTGGGATAACAGGAACATAAATGACAGTGACTGCTTCTCATTGAACACATACAGTATCCAACATTAAAAGTAAATTATTGGATTTGTGGAGCCCAGCAGTGATGTCACTACCCTGTACCTGCAGCCTGTGTGTCAAAAAGAAGTAAACTTCCTTCCTTCCTGGAAATTTTTCAACAATAAAGATACCAGACACAAGATGACCAATATAAAACTTTATTCAACATTTCTATGACAATGCATTTGGGTTTGTTAGACCAGTGACCTAGTAATTGACAAAAACTGTCAGTCGTCTCTGGTACACAAACTGGACATAAACTGGACAAACTTACTTACATACATATCATTTCACATCCCTACTTATACTGAACTGACTGACTGAATATCCATCAGCCAGTAAGTGTTGTCCAGCTTTAATGCAATGAATACAGTTGTTTAATTATTGTGTAACTGGTAAATACTTCACTAGTTGCTCATGCTTATAGCCCTTAATATAAATTATTTACTTACTTACTGTCTATGAATTATATTTATACTCATTAATATGATAATAAATGACATTCTGAGATTTGGTGGACAGCTCTCATCCACCACAGTCTAAGAACACTAAATTCTGGTCAGTTTTAGGGATGATAATAGTCAAATGACAATTTTTTCAGATATTGAATTAATATCATAAAGGCAAATAGCACACAATACTGGCTGAACCACAGATGTTAAATATGCACCCAAAATAGCCTAGCTGCAAACAGTGACATGAGGTATAAAGCACAGCATTAAGAGTTTATGCTTCAGTCAGTGATATTTCCAGATCACTGAGACTCGATGCTGAAGTCCATCTTAATGTCTCCTAAACTGGGTTCAAAGGTGAAGCTGTAAGACACTGCAGTTCTGCCATCACCTGAGCTCTCACACGGCGACCTGAAAAAATACACTCCCTGCTTCCTGTGGCGACCCCACTCACAGTCGCCCTGCAGAAGAAGGCAGGACAAGGATTGGTCAGATCTGCCTAAAAATCTAACACCAACGGTCCTTGCGTGTCACCAAACTTCATTCAGCTACTTTTAGTTGATGATAGCTCTTTATTTGACGATGGAACAATGGAGCAGCTAAAAATTATTTGATGCTACTGAAAGTTATCTGTAGCCTCTGGCTGCACTTAATGACTTTTTTTTCAAAAACAATTGATATATTTGAGCTAAACTTCAAACTCAGAAGTTCTGTCTTAAAATGACAATTTAAATTTCAAAGTGTCTCAAGTTGCTCATCCAACATGAACATATTTCCCTTGCATTGTACCTTGTTGTTGGTGATCTCAGAGTTGGGTGAGTTGGAGAGATTGCTCCATCACTGAGATTCATAGTTTCAAATAGTATTTACTATGTTTAAACTGAAATAAAAAGGTATTTCTAGCAGTAGCTTAAGTGATTAAAGACTTCCTCAACAACTATTGTCAAAGGTACTGAACTTTCAACATGTTCAATATAGTAGTTTGGTGATTGGAAATAAACTAAAATGACTGGTGACAGTGGGTGCAAAGCTGGAATAGAAAAAACGTGCTAAGATATAAAATACCAAAACAGATAATATAGATCACCCACACTGCAAGTATTACATTACATGGATTAGACAGAGTAAGATAGTGTGAAAGATGACAAATAGCCAAAATATGGTAAGTAAGAAAATCTAAGGGTACACGGATGTTCAATTTTGTTCTGGACATGAGATGAAAAAGGCTGTGATACCTGCTCACTGATTGGTCCATTCAGACCTGCACTGACAGTGATGTCATTGGTTAGGTGGTATTCCATCCACAACGCAACACCATGGCAATGACCAATCCTGAAACAGACATTAAAATAGACTGTTAACGACTCAACACAGAGAATTTGTGAAGAACAAGTTTAATATTAAAGCTCCTATTCTACCGCGTCCATCTGAATCTGTGGAAGCTCCGTTGATGTCCCTAGGACCATGCCCACACACACAAAACAAGGTGGCCAGCTGCTGCTGTTCAGTCTCAACCAACTTTATCACAATTGAACTGAACAGGGTTTAGTTGCTCAAAAAGCAAGAAAAATTCAAAACTCAACTCATAAAGCAGGTTGCACTTCAACTCAAAAAGTATCCATTACAGCATTATTTTATAAGTTACTTCCTTTATGTGTTATAGCAGCTGAAAGAGACAAATGGGCTGATCGATCAAATAGTCAATCCAATTCTTTGATTCAACCCTACACTGTAGACTACTGCCTGCATAATGAGTATAATAATCAACTCGAAGTTGAATTGTCTAATTGTGTAACTACTTTTACCAGGTTGCATGATTTATTTTGATGCATTTTGAGAACTCTAAACTACAGCGTTCAACTGTTTCTGAGAGGAGAGATTAAACAATTTGTGCCCAGACAAATGGTTGAGAGTGACATACTGTAGCTGTGAGAGGACAGTGACTGAGTTTTCATTTTGGGATAAAGTGATCCTTTAACGCTCACTGCACCAACTCAAAATTTTTAAGTGTTGTCACAATGATAGAAAGAGACTGTACCTTATGAAAGGCAGTGAGCCCTGACTGCTGATTTGCTGTTGAGGGACACACTGTGTGAAGTCAAAGGTCATGACGGCTGTGGATTGGGTCAGAGCACGGCACGGGTACTCCCACAGAGGGTGGGGCTCTGCTTCACGGGACTCACGGAAATCCAGAGATTGCTGGAGGGACAGATGTGGTAAGTTATTTTCAAAAGAATTATTTTTCAAGAAATGTAAAGGATTTTTTTATGGAAACACAGAGGAAAGTCAAAACAGACCCAATGCAGGCCCTGTTAACTTCACCTTAATAGCACAAACCTGTCTGTGCTCTTTTTAATCTCACCTCTCCAATGTTCAAACCATGGAATGACTGCTAAATAGAGGCATCAGTCCGGAATGAGTCTGCCTTCAGTTCATTGTATAATGGTTGGCTTTCACACGTCGCCTTCTGTCTCCTCATACCAATAAATCCTTGTGTTTCAGCTATTCGCTGTTCTTGCTGTAGTATCCAAACCCATATTTTGAGGTATGTTGGTGTCACTATTTGTCTCATTCTCTACTCCTCATCCAATAAAGTAAAAAAAGAAAAACTAACAGCTAAGAAAATAAATGAATTACAGAAAAATGTTACCTGGACCATTTCATCCATAGGTGAGACATCAAAACCCTCACATGTTCCACTTGGTGCTCTTATCCTCCACAAATCCTAACAAACATGGTAAAAACAAAAGTCATTCAACGGGGACTTAACTTTACCTTTAAGAGTTATTATTCTATCATACTATTACTGTTATAAAATGTGAGTCTAGCTTTTACATGTTCAGTGGAGTTCAAAAGTCAGAGACCACTTTCTCAGACTTTTGGAGCCCACTGTAAAAACTCTCTGGATCTTAAATAAGTGACATTGCCTCAACCTCCTTAAAAAAGTCAAGGAGACCCTGAATGAGGATGACTAATGAAGAAGACAGCTACGCCAAATACTACCAAAAAAATTAGTGGATATTCTTTTGTGCCCTCTTTTTAAGTATTATGTATATGTAGATGAGAATATTTTAATCTGTCCCACCTGGAACTCCACAGCCACCATGTGAAGCGTGGCAGAGCAGGGCAGGATTGTGGCGCAGGGCTGCAGGAGGCCTGCCAGGGCGGTCCGACAGTACCAGAAGAACAGGGAGTGCCAGGGTAGGAGGCTGGTGCTGAAGTACGGTTCACCCATCAGGACTGAGATCTGTACGAGAGACAGCATACACTTGCTCCACTGAGTTAGAGCTTTCTGGTGGTCTGTCATTGCCAAATTGCAAAATATATATTTGGTTGGGATTTTTGACTTAAATGTTACGGAATGGGTTGAATTCCAACAAATGACAACTTAAAAGCAAAGAGTTGAAGTAGCATTAACTGATTTTTTTTTTCCCCCACATGAGGGCAGCAAAACAGGTTGTAAACACATCCAAATGTATTGCAAAACTTAACCAGATTTCAAGAAAATCAGAAAAAGAAAATGCAAATTAATGTGCATTTCCAACCACTACCCTTATGTGAATAGTTGGACGATAATTCTTTGTGTGTTTGTTAGTACGAGCAACAAATTTCACATTACATCTAGTAGATCCACTGTCAAAAATAATGAAGAATTCAAATTTAACTTTTCTCTGTTGCATTCTACATATTTTAACATACTGTCTGTCTCTATGTTTTTTCAATCAGCCAATTATAGATGTGTTAATTGTCTCCGGTGTTTGAAAATTTGGCTCCAATTTTGATTGTTTGTTACAGCCTGTGTCTTTAGTATAAAAATGGTTTTTTGTTCCACATTGTAAATTGTTAAAATATTGGTTAGTGCAGCTTAAAGTCACTATGTGCAGGCAATGAAATTTCTTAATTCACAGAATGGAGATATCAGCAAAGACACTCTGGCACACGGCAATGCACACCACTAAATTCTTGTTCCACAGGTACCTGTTCTCCTCCTAAGTCGTTACTGGTCAGATGGTCAGGCTTCATTTCCAGCAGCTCAACACTTCCTTTCATCGCGTTAGCCTCCAACACCTGCAGAGAAAAATGTGTAGTATTAGGACCTCTTAACCTGCCTCTGGAGTTTTGTGTTTTTATGCTGAGAGAGCATTTCTTAGTTGCCATTTACCTGCTCAATAACCTGTTTGGACATTCTGGAGTTTTCCAAACCAAAGACCTAAGTAGAGGCCAAGTGAATAAAAAGACAAGTCATTAACAGAGTATGAGAGTGGTGTTTAGTTTCTAGAGGTACAGCATATGCTCGCAAGGTCAAAGCAGAGTACCTTCTTTGCTCCAAGCATGTGAGCAAACACAGGAAGCAGACTTCCATCACTGACGCTGAGACACACACTGTCTTCTCTCAGAACCTGCAGGTAGAACAGCAGGTATTAAGACAAGAGTCATATCCATTAATTCATTAACAAACAGTCTGAATTCTGGTTTGCCTTGTCTTACACTGCGCAGTGCGCTAACGTAGCTCTCTGTACGCAGTCTGTCGTTGAGTTCACCAAAACGGGGCCGAGTCCAAACCAGGTGAGCCTGGCAGGTACAACATGGCCGAGACAGAAGAGCTTTAGTCTGTGAGTCCTGCTGGCTGAAAACATTAAGATGCAGACAGTCCGGGGTTAGCTGAGGGACAGACAAGTTCTCTCATCTGTAGTGCTCTCGACTAATGTTTGGTCAGCTGGAAGAGCATCTGAAACAGCTTTTAGTCTTCATGACACTGAATTTTGATACTGCCATCAGTAAAAATAAAGAAGCACCGACTGATTCTTCAGTTTACAATGTGTCTTTATTTGTGCGGTTTGATCAAAAAAATAAATAAAAATCACTGAGTGTCAATTTTTGTGAAACTGTTGTGTTGATGTGATTGTGGATATGTGATTCTTGTTTATGCAAAAATGTTGATGGAACTGTGCCGGAATAAAATTCCAGCAGCCTAGCTGTGTGGTCATTAAAGTGAATTGACATCTATAATTCCATGACAACTGGACAAACTCCAGCTGCTATGGCAGATTGTGTGATATCACTGAAAACAGCTCCTAAATGGACCTTGTGTTGAAATCGTATTGTCAAAAACTGATGCTCTTATCCCTGAGAGTTGCTACTGAGTAGCATTTGCAGAGCTTCTTACATTGCGTCTGCAAAACAACTGCTGCTGTTGCACTACTCACTGGTGCAGGAGGCACATATTCATACAGTATTTCTACACTAGGGCAGGAAACAAACAGTATGTCGTCTATGAGCTGTTTTACCTGTGAGACTGCAGGCTGTACCACAGACTGTAGTCATCATGGCAAACAGTCAGGCTGAGCTCCTCTCCTTCTGTCAGCCTGCTCTCCACAGGCAGGAAGTATACACTCTGCATCCAGTGGTCCCGCCACTGAAACACACCACAGCATTAACATGTTGCAATGGGAGCCTGCATCAGAGCATTATAATTCTGTCCTGTAACTCACCGGAGCCATTTTTGACTCTGGGTATGTCCAGCTGGGAGCCATGGTGCACACAATGCTTCCACTGGGATCCATGTCAAGGTCCCACCAGGACAAAACCACCTGGGCTCGACCGCCGGACTGAGCCACAAACTGGGCCGAGTGGGACTGGAAGGCACTGCTTACTGGCTTACTGAAATCCACACTGAAAGGGAAAGATGGAGCGCAGAGGGAGGGGAAGCAAGATGTGGAAAAATGTTGAGAGAAAACAATCCAGAAGAACATTTTTCTCAATTTCATACCTGAACATGTTGCAGAGCGGACCCAGTGGGGTGAAGCTGTTTGGAGACACCTGGCTCAGCTGAATGTCACACACTGAATGAGCTCCAGCACAGCGGCCCAAAGCAGGCGGCGGGACTAGACGGGCCCCCTCCACTTCCACCGGCTGCAGCTGAGCCCAGCTCCACAGCAGTTCTGACTCCACCAGCTGAGCGTAGACGGTGGCCCGATGAGGAACCGCCTCACAGCCCTCCTGCAGGGTGGAGGGATACGACCACTTAGAACATAGACGAACTATAGATGAATTTCGCTTACTTGGACCTCATGCAAACATAGAGAGATATAACTGTAGAAAACACACACACACACACACACACACACACACACACACACACACACACACACACACACACACACACACACACACACACACACACACACACACCTGGACCAGATTTTGATGAGCATGTTCATAGCTTGGTAGGGCTCCTTCACCTATCAGTTCTGTATCAAACAGTTCTGTTATTAGGATGTTGGCCTTAATTTGCATATCTCCATCTGTAATAAATCACAAATACAGCACATCTCATGAGACTGGATGAACCCAACCTCTAAGAGAAAACTTGCATGGTGCAACTTGTAGAAAATTCAATGCATGCAAATTCCCATCAGACACATATCAGCTGCCAGTGTGCGTATGTGTTGTTTCTCTCTGACCTGGCCCCACAGTGACGTCAGTAGAGTGTTTGTTAATAATCTTGATCTTGTCAGAGAAGCCGTTCTTCTCCACGATGCTCTGTGCTGCTTCAGCCATGGGCTTAAAAACCTGCAGACACAGAGGAAACAGAGGTGACACCTGAAGAGGTATAACACCTGGGATTTGAGATTGACAGGTGCTGTGTAAGTTAGTGACAAAAACAAAAAAAACCAAAAGTGAAGTCCTTTAGTGAAAGGTACAATAAGGTTTGCTAAGGACTAAAATGATTAGTTGATTAATCAATTGGTCATGATTGGGTAGAAAGAAAATTACTCTTTGATAGTTGATAAACTATTTAAGTGATTTATCCAGTAAAAAGTCCAAAAATTCACTGGTTCCAGCTGCCCAATGTGAGGATTTGTTTTGTATCACTGTAAAATTAAATACATGTATTTGGGTTTTGGTCTGTTGGTCAGAAACAACAAGTAATTTCAAGATATTATTTTGGGCTATAAATTGTTATACAAATTTTTCAGTAAGCTTTGATATTTTATACAGTTATTTGTTAAATTAACTCCTGCCACAGTCAAAAATGTAATTATTTTAGCATGCATACTTTTTTTTTTTTTAAACTTCATTTTTGAATTGCTACAGATAAACATAGAGGTAAAGACTGGTGCTTTGAACTGGTTAGGACACAGATCCAGACTAGCAATTACCATGCACAGCTGTTTACAGTGTGGGACCAGACCACCAAAAGCTTTCAAACCAGACTTTCCATCTCTGAATTCACAAATTAAAAGAAGAAAGCCACAATACCAAAATGTGTATTATGTCTCATTATAAAGTGAAGAATGTTTTTATTCATTCATTTAAAGCTGCTTGTCAGACAGATGAGACATTTTCTTTATTAGACAATGCACAGCAGAAATATGGGGAAAAACTTGGGAGAACTTATTGGACCTGCTGATGTACAGTATCCGTTATGCACATGTAAGAGTCAATGTACCTCCACAGCATAGCAGAAGTCCGCACCAGCTGTGACGGCCATCATGGACAGTAGCCCTGTTCCTGTCCCAATGTCCAGGATGACGACCTTCTCACCACGAGCCTTTACTCTAGCAACAGCTGCCCGGATCCCCTGGTAGTATTTCTCATTCTGAAAGGGAGAAAGGATGTCAGATCTGTCATGGGAATTCTTTGTGGTGAAATACTTCATATTCAATTAATAAAGTGGGGTGCTGAATTTTTTTGTCTGCAGCTGAAATGATGAATGTATTTATCAATTGGTCGTTACTCGGAAAAAATCGCCAACAAATATTTAATCAGCAAATATTTTTTGCCGTTTTTTAAAATCAACGATAAAAAACATTCCCAGGTTCTTCATTTTGAACATGTGCCGTCTTTCTTTGTTTACATTAAGCTGAATGACTTTGGGCTTTTAGAAACTTTGATGGTTTAAATGTTTTCTTTTATTTTAAAAATCAAACAATGAATCAAGACAATAAAAAGCAGATAGATCAATGAATAAAATAATTGTTAACTGCATTCCTTGTTTAGTCCTTTGGAGTTCAATCATTCCCAGGACACAAATGCTAATGAATGAAGTATGAAGTGAACATGAAAAGTACACAAATCTGACAGTTCAACAATATGTTATTTGTGTATTCAGTGTACATGATGAATTGTACACCCCTGTTTTGGCCTATAAAGATTCTGATTGAGGAGATTCTCCTCACACCTCAGGCAATAACGTCAACACTCCCATCAAGCTGTTTGTCATGTTCTTCAACACTCACCCTGTCATGATCATGCAGCATATCAGCATAACAGGACCTGAAAGATAAAAACGCTGATCTCAGACTCACAATGTGCCGGTGTATTTGTGTTTTCTATGAAACAGCAATGTAGTAGAATGACAAAACATCAAAATCAAGTTAATACCAGTCTAGGCTTCTGGAAGACAAAGTATTGACTTATATGCGGTATGTAGTGCTCGTTGAACAACACTGTTTTACCTAACTGTATGTTGCTGGAGAGGCGCCGTGCACTGGGAATAGGGCTCATAAAGAATTTCAGTGAACCGCTTCATTTTCACCGACAACATTAATGTATGCAGTTTCTGTCCATGCTGTGGTGCTGGCTCAGTGCTACCTGGCTATCTCCTGGTGGTAGTCGTACTCCTCGCTCTCCTCCACCCAGTCCAACGCTCCAGTGGTCGGGTTGGCTCTTCCGCAGAATGTCTTCATCTCTGCCACAACTGATGTAACTCCCCGCGAAGCTGCGCGGCTAAATAAAGGCTATGTTGTTTTGTTTTTGCCGGAATATTCTACAGAAGCCTAAAAGTAAGTAGTATTACAGAAGAAGCGTTGCCCCAAGGGGAGCAGCCATCTTTCTCAGAGACGTCACAAACTCTTTTGGTCACGTGACTGACATATTTAGTGAGGGGGGGGGGTCGTTTTTTTTCTTTTCCGTTTTGGCTTTTTAAAGGGAAACGCACAGGTCAATTTTGAGTTTTTAGGCTGTTTTGCTTCCGTAACGTCTTCTTTTGGACTAGTGGAAAGAAAACGTCTAAAGTACACATCAAGGTGTTCATTATGCTACACTTTGTCGATTTGCGTCTGTAGATTTCAATTAGAATACAAACAAAGGGGGGGTCAAATTAAAGGAAAAACCAAAATGAAGTGTCTTAGCAAGGTGCTGGGCTACCACGAGCCGCCAAAACAGCTTCAGTGCACCTTGGCTTTGATTCTGCAAGTCTCTGGAGCTCGACTGGAGGGTTGGAGCACCAGCGAGAGCGCTGTCTACCAGGTTAATACAAAGTCTCCCATAGGTGTTCAACTGGGTTGAGATCTGGTGACTGCGAAGGCCATAGCATATGATTCACATCACTTTCATACTCATCAAACCATTCCCTGACCCCTTGTGCCCTATGGACGGGGCATTGTCATCCTGTTCCGCTAATTTTTTAGGGTTTACCTTTAATTTTTCACCTGTCTGTATCTTTAAAGGCCGTTTTCTCAAAATGAGAACTGACATACCGTATAATATCACATACTCTGAGCCAGAAATCTCCACTTCAGTAGCACTTACATTCACCAAACTTTCCAGTTTTATTCTTATCTATATTCTGGAAGTTCTTCCTGAAGGGATTAAATAACATTTAATTCCAATGTCTATGTTATGTATGTTAACAAAATTAAACACAAATTTTGAAGCTGGGTTTATTCAATGTTCAGATTTCTGTTCTGGAAATGTATGCAAGTTAGCAAATACTTAATTAGATAATGCCTCTATTACATATTTAAACATACAATTTCAGAAAACTTATAATACAAAAAAAATAGTCTTCAGAGAAGTTTCATGGTGATATCTATTAGTTAAAATTTTTACCCCATTCACCTGTAGTGTCTTACCTTACCTCTAAAAATGCGAAATGGACAATCACTAATTGGCCTGATTTTTGTAATCTTTGTTATATTCCTATTGGAATTATATGTAATAATGATATTATAAATATATAAATAATAAATGATGAAAGTTTACAAAGCATTTATGTAAGCATTTATTTTAGCAGAGTTAACAATGTGCTTTAGAGGTTGTCATTGAACCAGAACAAGCAAAATACCTTTTGAAATACAAGCGGGAAACACTATTCAAAATCAAACAGTTGAAAATTATATAAATACAATAAATACATTTAAAAAATCAGTTAACACCCAATATAAGCAACCACCCAAGGTAAACTTGGAGAAAATAAAAATGCATAGACGGATTAATGAAAAAGTGATTTTAAGGGAGATTTATAGGTAATGAATTAGCAGCATAAGTTCCTCAGGTAGGACTGTTCACAGTCCAGTAGTCCTCACTGAAAACATACCGTACATTGTAATTCAAACAACAACCTTCATCTGTTACATATTGCAAAACAGCCACCAGTACGCTTTGCGGACTACATTCTCTTCTATTTGTACATGATGCTGTAACCATAGTTTGACCTTTCATTGATTATAATAGAAATGAGCATAATGATGTTTTATTCTGATTTTACTTTAACCCTCTCCATCTGAATCCATTCACAATGACTCTGAGGCTCACCATGAAATGAAACATTGCAGTGCCACGCGTTTTTTACTCGTCATTTTAAATGATTTCTGAGTGAGAAGAAGAAAACAGCTATTCTTGCTGTTCAAAGCTGCTTAATGCATTTTTAAATCTGTAGCACAAATAACTGAGACACATAACGAAAACTTGTAACAGAGTTGAAGATCTTGTTTTACTGGTAACATTTTTAAGGGGGCGGCTGTGGCTCAGGTAGGTAGAGCGGGTTGTTCACTAACCAGAAGGTCGGTGGTTCGATTTCCGGCTCCTCCAGTGTGTATGTTGATGTGTCCTTAGGCAAGGTACTGAACCGCAAATTGCCACGATCGCTGAGCCGTCAGTATGTGCGGGTGTGTGTATGAATAAGATGTATGAATGTGTGTGTGAATGGGTGAATGTTGCATTTAGTGTAAAGCGCTTTGAGCGGTCGATGAGACTAGAAAAGCGCTATTTAAGTGTAGTCCATTTAGCATTTAAAGCCTTGTTACCAAATCAGCCACAGTGGCTCACCGATTTAGACTAATGAGTTTCTGAAGTAACTTAAGTTAGACCTGAACCAGCAAGGACCAGCTCAAATCCCTGGTACAATGTAGGTGAAGGAAATGAATATGAATATGAATATGAATATGAATATGAATATGAATATGAATATGAATATGAATATGAATATCACTAATAACTATTGTTAAGGAGCAATGCCCTGAAGCCTCAACCTACTTCAGTGGGTGACAAGGAAGACTGAAGGTGGGACTGGGCAGCTCCCAGTATGAATGATGTGTGTAACATTGTGAGTGTGAAGCAGGGTGGTGCTGAAGAAAAAACAGGGACTTAGTTGTTGCTCCCTGGATAAATAATGAAACACAGCAGGAACAGATTCAACAGCATTTTTCTGCTTGGTACTGCATTTTTTTAGTGTTACATCAAGCTAAGGGGACCTGACTTGACAATCCATCTAAGAACCAGATCCACCCTGATTTGAAAAACTGAGTACAGGACAAGGTTTTAGTTCTTGCAGTCATGCGCACTTGGCAGTGGGCAAACAGAAGGACATGGTGGTGGGAGGCACCAGGATGTCAGTGAAGATCGGCCGATATCCTGCTGGCAGAGGGGGGGCGCTCTGCTCCAGCAAGTCCAACACAGCCCCTCTGATTTCCCTGGAGACATCACCGCGAATGTCTAGCAGTACAGACACATGCTCCTCACTGAGGGAACACAAAAACATGTAGGTATAACCCTTAACAATGTTATCAACAACGTATTTATGCTCATTACTTTATGCATATTTGCCTTTACTCTTTAAATGGTAGATTCCCATAACTGACACCAAACACTCTTAGTTTTAGCAAATTTTGCGACAAGGATCTGGAAGCCCTGAGAGGCAGCTAAAAGAGGCTGAAGTGCACGACTAACACAGTCTAAATAGAACTAAAAGCATTCATGTTTACTCCCAGGTGGTTTTTTACTTTATACTGTCTCACCTGACTTCCTAAAGCCTTTCTGGTGGATGCTTTCACTGAGTAAAATACAGTTAAATGACAGTTATGCTACAATACTTGCTAACACAAAATGTATGTACCTTGTGTTTAGAGTAAATTGAGAATTTGAAAAACAAACATTTAGAAAAATCCTGACAAAAACATTTTTTTTCCACTTGCCTCTTAAGGCAGGCAGGTAAAAAACCAAATTCACCTGTTTTCACAGATGAAAAAGAAGAACTTAGAAAAATGATCCTGGAAAAAAAAAAAATCCACTGGTCTCTCAGAGATTCTGTAGATTTGACATAAATGGATAGTGGACTATAATTCAACAGCCACACAGCAAGCAGGGCAGGCTGAAAAATGTGACAGCAAGGGGAGAGCAGGTGAGGTCAGATTACCTGATGTCGGGGTATTTGGCTGCAAGTCCTGACACTTCCAGAGTGAGCATGCTGGGGTCTTTGAGTCGGATGAAGTCAGCCAGGACGGGTAGTAAGGCTAAAGGGTTCACTTCAGGTACTGACCCATCACCCTCCTACACAGGCACACAGTTAAACACCTTACACACCTTGGCTGATCATGGGATTGTGAAAGCTGATACAAACACCAGTACTTTGATTGAAGTTGCCATCAGCTACTGTTTTGTGGAGATGTTTTCATTTTTAACATTCACTACATTTTCCTTCACTCAAATCAGTGTTAAACCCAGTACTTCATTCATGTCAGATTTTAACCCATAATGGAGCAGTAAAGCTCCACAGTCAAAATATTTAACTACATTTTTTAGTGTATATTAATGTGGAATCAAGTCATAATTTTGCCATAGAATCAAATAGTTTTAGGACTTCCAATAGTCAATGTAGTATTGATTAGTTCTACAAAATCAATTAAACCACATCACATCCATCATATGAGTTGAATTTTGACACTGACAACACATTTCACATCAGACACAAACTCCATAATACTGCAAAAGGATAGGATGTATTAATGATAAACATTTCTGAATCATGACAGCTCAAGTCAATGTAAGGTGACTGTGAGGATGTTTGATATTAATAATGCTCACCAGGCCATGGAAGATTTCTCTGAAGAGCTGGTCATCTTCAACCATCTGCTGAGCAAGTTGCCTCCTCTCCTCGCTGCTGCGACAAACCAGCCTCTTCTGCATCAGAGCCCTGACATACTCCACCACCATCAGCCACTGAGCCTCTTCCTGCAGACGCTGTAGACACAAAAATAACCTTCAGCAGGCATGTTTAGCGTACGTACAAGGTTTAGACCAAGGAAAGGGTCACACATGCTACCTACAACAGCAAGAAGAGTTAAACACCTCCAATGCAGATGTTACGGTACAAAGTATTATACAGCACATACTGGAGAGTTGTGAAAGGTATTTCATGCTTGACTTGGAAATATAAGTTAGACATGTGAACCACTATAAGGCCAAAATAGGAGTATGACTGTTACTGTATGCAACAGTGAGTTTGGTGGTTATATCACGGGGCTGAGCAGATACATTCATAAGTTAGGCAGATAATAACCTACTTTAAGGTTTTGTTGATATGGGTTTATGTGGGAAAAATTCAGTGTTCATGACAACTATCATCCTGTCATTTTGATGCCCAGTAAACCTAATACATTGCTGTGAAACATGTTCTTATGTATCCCCAAAAGAACTGCATTAAAACATTAAAATAAAACTGGTAAATAAGTATGATCATTTTCTGATATGACGGATATGTTAGAGCTGTCACGATCTGCCCCGCTCACTGACTTTATGCCTGGACTCTTTTTATGTTTCCTGTTTTATTTTGAAATGACTGTCCTTATGTGACTTCCTGTCTTTGTGTTTTTTTTTTTTTTTTTTTCCTGCCTTTTGTGATTGCTTGCCCTGCCCTAATTGGTTTCACCTGTCTCCTATTGTCTTCCCTTTACTAGTGTATTTAAGTCTCTGTGTTCCCTTCACGCCTCGTTTGTTCATCTGTGTTTGCTACCTTGTGTGTGTCTGTGGATTTACTACCTACGTTGGATTATCTGTTTCATTCTTGGTTGTTTTCCTTAATGTTTCTCCAGCGTGTATGTTCCTTTCGCCTGCTTATCTGGATACCTGCCTGCCATTTTGTCCACCTTTCTGAGTGCAAGCCTGTTTTCTCTCTTATTAAAAGATACTTCACTGCATCAGCCTGCCTGTGTGTCTGCATTTGGATACAGAAATCACTAAATATTACAGTACCAACCCACCACCATGGACCTAGCAGGCACTTTGTTTGAAGAAGAATTTTATAATTTGTTTTACACTCTGGAGTGCTTTCTGGTGAGTGGAAGAGGGGCCCATGTTAAGGTGTACAGTGAAGCAGCTCTGAGGCTGGCATGCAAGGAAGCATCCAAAAAGCCGTGGCTTAGGTGTTTATTGACTGAGTGGCTTAAGGACTTTAACACCCCTGACTCCCAGCCAGCCTCCAGTCTGCTAGCAACCACTCTGTCTCCAAGCTGACTAGCCACCAGCCTGCTCCTGAGTCAGCAAACCTACAACTAGAACTCCAGTTGGCTAGCTCACAGCCTGCTAGCTCCCCGTCTAATTGTCAGTTGGCTAACTCCTGGCCTACAGCCCAGACAGTGTGTCAGGGGATCATCTGTCTGCAGCCAGCTTCATCAGCCACAGCCTGTTTGTCACCAGTCAGCTTTTCAGTTGGCTAGCCTCAGTCCTACTAGCCTCCAGCAAGCTAATCACCAGCATGCTGGCCTCCAGCCAGCCTCCCAATCAGTTAGCCACTTGCCTGCTCCTGCTAATGAGCTGTCCAACTTCCTGTCTCACCCTGGCCCTGAAGACCTTGAGCAGTCCTCTTTCCTTGGGACTTGCCTAGCTTTTCCTGGAAGATATCTAGGGGTTGGAGCTCCTAGAATATAGCATGGGTCTCAGAGACCAGAGATAACAATTCTCCAAACTGTTCAGTGCCACGATTGACACCCAGCCGGGCCTCCAGCCAGACCCTGAACTGGCTGTCCTCACCGATGTCTCACCTGTTCCTGAGTAGGCCGATGCCTCATCTTTTTCTGGATTCCAATTAGCCGCCTGGCTGACAAAGCCTCAGATCTCCTGTCACAAGTTCCTTCTGACACACTGCCTGATATCCCAGATCATCAGTCAGCCATCTTTGCTGACGCTCAGCTAGATCCTTTCCTGTCTGCCCCCTGCCCTGCAACCATTTCGACCTACAGCTTAATCTTCTGGTGCTGGCTGTCTCTCCAGAACTCCAGTCTTTTTGCCAACCTCCAGAGCAGTTCAACCAACGGCACCGGCCTCCAGAGCAGTCTCCCCTACAGTACTGACTTCCAAGTCATCCTCCAGAGAGGCTCTGTTTGTGTGGTCGTCCTCCTGCTCAGCCTCCTGAGGGGACCAACCTCTACTGCTGCCCTCCTTCTCAGCTTCAAGAGGGTCCAGCCTCCAGAGGGATTCTATTTCACCATCAGCCTCGTCCTCTTCCTCCAGGGAGATCTTGCCTTTGTCATTGATCTTCCGTGAGATCCTGCCTTTGTCCTTCCCTTTTGTCTGCCCAGCCTCCGGGCCGGCCAGCCATGGTCTCCTGCTCCGTCGAAACCCGCCATCTGCCCAAGGTCCCCAGCTTCATTCTTATGGTTCTTGTCCACTGGCCCGATGCGTGTATTTTCCTTTTGCCTGCTTAAGCCTGTTTTTTCTCTTATTAAAGATACTTCCCTTCCTGTGTCTGCATTTGGGTCCAGAAATCGCTAAACATTACATAAGCAGTTTGACTTATTACTGATCATGTATTGTAAATTACTTTGTCAGTAGTAATTTATCAAACCTGAACCCATTTTGCTGAAACACTGTGATAGGATTCAAAATAAATATTCTCATTATTTTAGGTAGAAATCTTATTCCTCTTACATACTTCTTGTATTTTTTTAGCAATGAAAAATATTGAATACCAGTACAAAATATTATTACTGCTCTAAACAAAACATTAATGGTATCAACCTAACAGTTTTCAGCTAAACCCTGATGCTTTTAAAAATGTATTATAGCTTTCAGATAAATTATGGTATGAGCAATATTCATATGTTTTCTGCTGTAATCCTTTTTATGGCATGCTATTGCAAACATATTATTGTCTCGGAATTTGACAAGAATAATAAAACAACAAAAATTACATATCTGCATGCTGTAAAGAAATATTATATATTCTATTTCGTATAAACATTTAGAATACACATCATGCTGGTAAGATTTTGAGCAAATACGACCATGAAGTGCCCTGCAGGTTCCTCCTCTCTTGCTTAATGCATTGCAACTGGGATTTAATCTGTTGTCACAAAATCCTTCAACTCCTCTCACTGGGTTTTATCAAACATTTTTGCCTCCAGAACAGCTCTATCCCAAAGAAATACAGTACAGCTAAAATACAATCTGCACACCGGGGATGGAAACAAAGCAAAGCTGTGACCTGTCGGCAGGGTGGCCGAACACGGCCATACAGTTCCAGGTGACGTTCCAGGACGTGGCAGAGTTTGGGTGTGGGGTCTCCCTGGACCAGCCAGGGTCGGGTCAGCAGGCCCGGAAGGAAATGCTGAAGGTCCAATAGGAGCTGGTCCATCACCAGGCGACACGCCCGTCTCACCGCCCGGTCTAGAGCTGCCAGTGGGTTGGGAGGAGTCCGAGAGAACTGGCCTGCCGACTGGGATGACTGCTGCTGCTGCAGGCTCTCTGTGGACTTTCTGAATCATACACAAGAGGACACCACATTTTCTATAGATCTGCAGAGATTTAAATTATGGT
This sequence comes from Xiphias gladius, assembly GCF_016859285.1. Classification (NCBI taxonomy): domain Eukaryota; kingdom Metazoa; phylum Chordata; class Actinopteri; order Istiophoriformes; family Xiphiidae; genus Xiphias; species Xiphias gladius. The sequence goes on along the minus strand of NC_053407.1, from coordinate 2,290,296 downwards.
TTGTACCTGATTTTTTTTTTAAATTTCATTTTGATCTTTTCTGGGTTATTCTTGAAATTATTTTTCTTTCATTATGGGACAAAAACCAGGTAAACAGCACCAAATTGAGTGGATAGATCATTACATCAAAGAACAAATGAACTAGATGATAACCCTGTTGCAGGAGAAAGAACTTATATTTTTGTCTTTGAGTAGTGGGAAAGAGCAGGTTACTCAGAGTCTTTTCCGAATGCATGGGGTGTATTGCGAGTGAAGACTGAAAACACCGTCAACTTTACCTTGTGATGCTGGCTGACATGATATTAACCCACTCTATTCACCCACTTTTTGATACTCTTTAAAGTTTAAATCATAGTGTGTTGTTTAGCTTTGAAAGCATTTAACCAATACTCTGCCATAATCTTACTTTAGGATGATGCAGTTGCTGATGGAAGCTAGCAAATAGTGGAGGTAGAACTTGGTTTTGCTGTTGCTCGGATTCCTGCGATTCACTTTCCCAAATTCTACCAGAGCTTCCCGAAACCTGGAGGTAAAGATGTGAAGAAATGGAGATAAATGAAAGGTAAAGCAGGTAAAAGCAGGTTAGAATAAAAAAGGAGGGAGGTATGTAAAGGTAGTCACAAACAAAACATGCATGAACACACACCTGTTCAAAAGGTTCTCCATTTCATACAGTCCCATCTGTATAGTCTGATCTCGTAGGGATTCCCCAATCATCAGAGCCACCCGGGTGTTCTCCTCCAGCATCTATCACAGTCCCACAAAGAAAGTCCACACAAAAAATAAAGTATGATATGACCCATCTCAGGCTTTAGGCACATACTATGGTGCTGAAAAGTGGTTACAAAGCTTGAAGTAAGTTTAAAAGGAGAAGCAGGGAGACAGTTTTTTGCTAATTCAGTTTAAAGAAGCCATAATCACACAATGTCATTACAAACTGTGTCTCCGGGGAGTGGACAGGCACAGACCATTACTGTTATTACATTAGAATTGATTAGACGAATCTCACTTTTTAGCCTGAACTCCAGCATCTCTCATCTTGACCACTTGTAGGGACAATTTCAAATTTTGGTCAATACCCACAGCTGAAGTTTATAAGGTTCAGTTGTATTAAAGGCACTTTAAAAAAAAATGGATGTTAGTGCATGTGTTTTTTGGTTGTATTTTTGTGTATTGTATAGCATATTTTATACCTGTGTGATGATAGTGGGCAGGCTAGTTTGGTAGAAACCTTCATGGTCTGTATCTGGTTCCTGGTCTCTCTGCCAGTCTTGCAACTCCACCTGTAGAGCTTTGTGCATCCACTCTGATACACTCTTCTACAACAGCAACAACAACAAGGAAACACACATTGAATGTACTTGAATGACACCATCATCCTACCCTACACTCTCTATAGGGTTCATACGCAGTTTAAATTTTAACATTCCAATTAATATGAATTGAAATTATCTTCACAGGCATTCAACACGTACCTACCCAAAAGACAGATATTCATCAACCAAATGCTGGAATATGAATGATGATTTGTGTCTAACACAAAATGTGTAGTCCTATGTATATGCAGACTGTATAATGTCTTTTTTAATTCAGTTTCCAAACCTACATACTACAGCCAAAATATTACCTGTGTAAGGACCCTGCTGTCAGAAGCGTCCCACCACTAGGATACAGGTCACAATTTGTGAAATCTTGAAAAAAACATCTATGGTTGACCCACCCGAACACTTTGTACATATTTGTTCTGCAGCTGCTCCAGTCCCTCGGTGGAGATGAGAGGTCCCAGCTCTTCTTTCTCCATCTCAGTCACCAGCTCTGGATGACCCATCATGTCTGGGCTTCAAAAACAAGACTGTCACACTGAGCTTTTGATGGTTAACAATGTCAAACAGGTTTACTGACATCCCAAAAATCTAAAATCTTAATATATGGAAGTTAAATAAAATGAAATGCATTTGGGCAGGACGAGGTGATGGGACTCTTTATGACTGTTTATCGCCTAACAATGGCCACTCGCAACCCTTAGTCATATGCTGCATACTGTATGTGTTTGACCAGTGAGCAATGCAACTTAAGAGAGATGTTTCAGTCTCAGATCTATTAATTTTAATAGTTTCTAGAATTCTTGAAGACTTAAAGAAATCCAGTATTTCACAAGAACAAAACTTCGAGAGAAAAAAAAAAAAAAAAACATTTTCTGACACAGAAATTTTTTTTCTTCTTTTTTAACTTGGGAAACACTGAAACTTAATTTAAGATAACAATTTCACAACAGATGGTAGCTGTGATGGATGATGTTTCTTTTACGTACTTTTCTTAAAGCGTTTCTGCTTCATTAGATGCTAATTAGGGGAAAGAGGTAGGAAATATGGGAGAGAGAGTGTATAATAAAGATAATCAACTGCATTTGAAATTAAATCTATTAAGTCTTAACATACTGAACCAAAATGATTTTCAAGTTCATGCCGAACTATTTCATCAAGTAAAGATCAATTTTCTTGTAAAAGGATGTGCAGTCAAACAAATTAGAGGTTGCTTAGATTTGTTCAATTAACCCCATCTCTAAAGTCACAAAGAACCACACGCAGACAGAAAGACAAAGAATAAAATACAGAATCTCTCCAGGTCGTTGACCTCACCTGTTGTAGATGTGTAGAACCCAGTTGAGCATAGCAAAGATTTCACCACTCTCCAGGTCCCAGCTGCTAACCTAGGCCACAAATATCACTTACATGTGTATAGTGAGGTCGTCACCATTTTCAAAATAAAAATTAAAACTAGGAACCATCTTGTAATGGGATCACACCAGCTGCTACGCCCGTCAACATGTTGCCGTTCCAACCAATGAGAACTCAGTAGTCATTACTACATTATTACATGGGTACTCAGTACTCACGGGTTGGAGCACAACCATTTTCAAACTCTGCCTTCATTTTGATCTCAACTACACGCTTGCAAAGTTTCGTGACTGTATCTTGCACGGTTGTGACACTATTGCAGTGACAAAATTTACCTCTGTGGTAGTTTCCACTGCAGTAGGTGTCTCCAGGACCACATTTTGCCATGAAGACCCACACTCACACACAGTCAAGCTGTCTTTGCTGGTAAATATCATAAACCTAGTGCATATTTAAGTCTCGTGGCTCTTACTGTTTTATATGTAAGCCATGATAATTCATACCAAAAAACGATGAGAGAAATTAAGCCCTGCTAGTCCCTGTAATTGTTTAGAGAGATTTGCAGTCTACATAGTAAGGCGTGATATCAAAGCTAAAGATGTTGCAGCATTGGTTTATTTCTTTCAAATTACTCACCTGTGCCAGGTGAGCTTGTAAACAGCGATGGCTGGCCCTCAGGTAGGCTCCTGTCAGCCGATAGCGTGGTGGGACACAGTGCTCCAGCAGGTGGCGCACAGTGGCCAAGTCAGCCATGGTAGCATGTTGGAGAGCAGAGAGGTGGCCTGTCAGACCTGGACCACGTGTGTGCAGGTAGGAAACGCTACGAAACCGTGCAGAAACAGCCTCCTCTAGTGCCTGGAAGGTAGGAGATGTGAGGGACGACATACTGTAACACACAATCAGAAATTTAAAAGGAGAAACTCAGTAAAAGGTTAAGTGTTTTGTATCAGCTGGTGCAGACCTGGAAGAAGAATGCTCTCCAGCAGCGAGGTCGACCAGGGGGTAGGGGCCTGCTGTTGCTTCTGCTTCCCCCTCTCTCCTCCAGCAGAGCTTGGTCGAGGGCTTCCTCCCGCTCCACTATCCTCACTGCTGATACAAATGGTGTGGGGTTTTGTCGGGCCAGAGCCAGAGCACTGCTCACCACCGCCCACAGCTCCTTACCTACAGTGACAGGGTGGATGTTGAGGATGTTACACCAGACTCATCCTGGGACTGATCTTTCTGGCTGTGCCACAACAGTGAGGCCAGCCCTGTAAACGTGAATGTCTGTCACTGACTGACTCACTGACTGACTGAATGATAACGTTACACCATTGGTTGGCCGGCCGAGTGTTGGAGTTTCCCAATTGGCTGTTGCTCTTTCAAAATGAATTGGCGCAGTACTCACACTCACACTCTGATTGTCGTCCATCATGTTATTGTAGAAATGTGGTCCTTGGTTATCCAGTTAGGTAGGTGGCGCTGTCACGAAAAATTAGAGCCAGAGAAATTTACTCCTATGACTCTGGTCATGAAACTGCAGCTTCCTCTGCTGCAGAAATATGCTGCTCCCTTTGTCACTAGATTTACTGACTTTTCAGGACCCTTTAGCAATTTTTTTTTTTTTTCCCAAAAAAGCACCTAGCGACAAATCTGGCAACTTTTTGGACAAACCGTAGCTACTTTCTGTAGAAGAGAGTCACCAGTATTGACCCCCAAGCACGAGGTCAGCTCTTCCCTCCACAGGCTCACCTCTATGCACCAGATTCAGATGACTGCACAGCAGCTGCATAGACTTGAATGAGCTTCTAACTTTCAGTTTTACAGTTTTATCAAGACTAAAAATCAAATATGGTCTAATATTATTGTTTTTCTTGTTTTTTCAATTTTTTTTTTTTCCTAGGTTTTCCATAGATAGTCAATGTAATTGAGTGATGTTGAATACAGACACTTTTTAGGCCCATATCAAAATTTTTTATTAACAAAGGATCAAATGACTATGTGTAACGTGATAGATGTCACTTGTAGTTACAAACCCAGAGAATTATCGCCCAAAACTGCAGTGACCCTCAGCTCTACAGAGTCTTTTAGCCTCTTTTACCTCATTGTTTTGGTTTTCCTGCCAAAGAGCAGCCTGCTGCAGCTGGAATTAGACTTTTAGCAAAAACATATTTTTTGCTGTATACCAACTGTATGCTACTTGCCCAGAACCAATCAGCAGACAGACGAAGAAAGGAACTATTCTAGCTGGTGAACATAGTGGAGCATGTAGCTGCTAAACAGGCAGATATTTTTTCTCAGTAGTTGAGGAGTGACTGGAAACACATTTGCTGCCCCCAAGTGGCAAAAAACAAAAACAAGAACAAAGAAAAAAAACACTTCCAAGCTTGATGAAATCATAATATCTTAACAGAGGATGAGTCTGATAATTTGATCTAATAATTCTGATTTGAATGGGAAGATTGAATAAATACTGTAGTTTATTTTTTAGCCTTATCTAAATTAAAGCTACATCAGTGTGACCAGTGTTATATGCGATGATCATATAGTATAATTTATCACAATGACAAAAAAATTATACACATAATTTTTGATTGTTATTCCTCTGTTTTTTGTTTTGTTTTTGTTTTTTCTTTTTAAAACGGCCAGGTATAGTTGGTAATTTTTTCCAGTACCAGTGGCAATCCAGTACCCTGGAGTGTGTTTAATATTGCCTTAACACAAACAGCTGTACATGAACCAGAAAAAATGACAGTTTAAAATGAGCAAAATTCAGGCTTACATCGCAGAAAGTCTAATAAAAAGGGTAGGAAAACAAAACTGACCAAGCATTCAGTGCCAGCTTATACTGCTCGATAGTTTTCATTACTTGAAGCTGTAGAAACATTTTGGTTGGTACAAAAAATGACTGAGAATGATACTAAGCCTTGGTCCTGGGAAATGATGTTGAGATAGGAAAGATGTGTATGTTTTTGACAAATAATATTGTCATAATGTAGATTTCCATTTACAGGAATGAAGGAATATGAGGAATGTTCAAAGTCACATCGTCATTATCTGCTTTGTAAATGAAACACAAACCTTACAACATAATGGATTTATATTCTGATATACTGTATGTTTTGTATATGGTAGTTCATTTCCATATTCTAATAATGTATGTTTTGTTAGTTTAATGCACCAAACAAAAATATGGGTCACTAAACTACAGTATATAAAAAATACTGCTGCTATATACTGTATGGTCTGTCTTGCTTTTGAATGAGTTAAATTGAATTAAACTGATATTACAGAGTAAGCTGTGAAGATTTCCCTACCCAGGGCGTCCACCAGCTGCCCAACACCAGAGAAATATTTGGCCACCAGCTCCTGGTCTTCAGTGCTGAGTGCACTTCCTGCCGTCCCCGCAGCTCTGTGGAGCTGCCAGAGGATGTCGTCCTGCCAGCGCTCCAGATCCATCAGGTGGGCGTGGGCCTCAAGGAGCCGCCGGGATTCCACCAGACGCTCAGTCTCCAACACCATGCTACGCACTGCAAAGGCAAGGAAGGGGAGGAGGGAGGGAAAACTTAAATTCCTCAAACGGTCAACAATTTATGCAACCTCTTGTTTCCGCCAAAAAAAAAGAGTTCTATGTTACACCATAAGTAGTTTTGATAGCAGAGACGTTTCTGTGGAGATCAAAATCACTGTTATTTTCTCTGGTTCTACACAGAACAAGAATAAGTGGGTGAAAGAATTCAGATGAAAAACAGACTCTGTTCCAAGTGTATAATAGATATAAATAAATGTAAACACATTGAGCTGCCCTTTTCTTAGACCATGATTAGAAAATGTTAAAATTCAGATGCTTTTTAGAAGGGAGACCAACATTTTCATTACTTGCAGGGTGCTAGATATTATCCATAAAGACACTTACAGATGGTGGACGAAAATCTTGCAACTTAAGATAAACAGGAAAGCCAAATGCACAAATTCACATATTCATTACTTACCCAACTTGAATCAATACTTTTCTGACACAATGTCAACAAAAATTGAACACTATAAGCTACACAAAAGTGGCATTTACTGCACGGCTAACTTATTAGATTGCATTATATTGCCAGAACAGTATGTTTGGAATGCTCTCTGTCATAATCATTCATTCATAATACAGTGCAACTATGGTAAAATGGAAGTTGAACTACACCCTTAGCCCCTGATTACGACAGGACGTCACCTGCGCTATTATATGAAAAAAATGAATAATGTTCCCAAAAAAAGACCTTACTTTCATCCATGCACAACAAATATGCTGAACCTGATTAGATGTGAAAAACTGAAAATGAAACTGATTCATTATGAATGAAGGACTTTCAAGCCTGTGTGTCCATAAAGCAGCATCTCACCAGCGTAAAGTCGTGGCAAGTTGCTGACAGCAGCAAGGAGCTGATAGTGGTTGACTGACACTTCTCTTAGCCTCTCCAGGGACTTCAACCCCTCTGCGTTTTGGTTGGATTCCAGTCCCGCTTTCTTCAAAGCGTGTGACACCTCTTTCAGCTCAGCCCTGGCCTCTTGGAGCTGCTCCAGACCCCAGCCTACCCCCTCCAGGTATGACTGGACCATAGACTGGAAGGAAATAATCGATAACCAGAAGTAAAGTAGTACTGATTCAATGACTAGGAGCAGGGATTCAAGTGCATGGTTGCCATCACAGGCTGCATTTATGAGACCATTGAATAAACTGTGATCTTAATGTATCATTTGTTTGTCTATATGTATGTCGGTGTGTGTTTTGATTTGTCCCTGTGTTGTCACCTTGAGTCTGGTATGTATGGAAGCAGTCCTCTGACTCTCTCTCTTCCTGTACTGGCTCAGCCGCTCCAGATGTTCAGGCCGACAGAAAACACCTGACGCCCACTTCAAGGCAGCACCGCGGGCCAAACACTCGGCCTTCTCCACCTCTGGCCATGCTTCAGCCACTGGCACTGTGTCTATCAGAAAGATAGAAGAAGCAAAGTCAGGGAAATGTTTTGAACTGATCCTGCAAGATAATTTTTTTCAAAAATTTTATTTTTTAACTATTCAACTTCAGACATAATAAAGAAACAGACATTTTGTCTAGAGAAACCAGACTGATTATATATTTAATTTCACATTTCACATCTTTTGGAGGTTGAGCTCCTATGGAAACAAAAATCTAATGTAATTTTTTTTACTTAAAGCTCCAAATGTGTAGAATGTTTTACATGATTACAGCATTTAAATTTTTGAAATAGCCATGGTCATTTTTTGATACTTTTTCGAATCCTAAGCATTGGTGCTTTAAAATTTAGGGAAGAATCAGAACCACAGTTTTTCTGTCTGTGCAATATTACAATGCAGCAGCATCCCACAGTACCTGGTCAGTGAGTCTTAACTCTGAAAAACAGAGCTCATACTCAGACTTGTTTTGAATGACTAGCCTGATCTGACCTAGCCCAACCAACATATGCAACATTGTAGGCTTAGTTATCTTTGACTATTAAGGGGTTCTGTCTAAAACCCAACTAGTGAACCCCTCACACTATATCCCACAAGCCAATCTATGTTTCTTGCTCTCACCTGAAACAAAGTCCACTTCACTAACATAAAACATTAATACACTGTTAAGTGTTAACTATCAGTGGAAAAGAGCAGAGGGGATATTTCAAATTGCAAATGACAAACAGTGCTGTACTTAGGTTTTAGGCACTTTAAATGTTTAGATTCTTATACATCACGCAATACCATCAGGGAGGTGTCTGATCGACTCTCAGATTCATTCGGCGGCATGACAATGACCCTAAGCCTACAAAACAATAAAAAAAAAAAAAAAAGACAGACATTGTCCTTCTTCCATCATACCCAAACCCAATCCAACCCCAGGGTGAGTGGCACACAAGAACCTATGACACAAAAAAGAAAACAACACAAGAAAAAGAAAAAAGAATCAAAATTGATGAATAAAACAAAAATAAGTAAATAAAAAAACATTCCTTGCTACTTAAACTAAGCTCCCACATTTGTCTTTTAGCGTCTGTCTTTGCCAGTAACCCCTCCAGCACATTTTTTATAACTTGGAGATGGCCTTTGATAGCTTGTGGTTATGCCGAGTATACTCTGGATTTTAGATGGTTTAAGTTCCTGTAAAGAGTCTGCATTTAGAAGTGCTGTTAGCACTTCTCTTGCAACAGATTGAAGGACATCAAATATACCACTGTCAAAAAGGTTGGTCACTTCTCTAATTTCCTTATCATGCTAAAGGTTAAATGTATCATCATTAAAACAGAAAGAAAGACAGTTCCTTGTGATTTTCTTTTTGATTCAGGTAGTCCAATATACAGTATATGTTTCAGGTTAAATGGAGAAACACTGTATCACCAAGGGGTTGGAGAACCACTGTTTGAGTTGAGTGAGCTGAGCTGAAACAAAATAAAATGTACAACTTAGGTAGGTTAAAACCACTCTTGTTATATGGAAGTTGAAGCACCTGAGAACTAATCTTTGGAGACTTACTGTTCCATATAAAGGAAGAGATAAGACTGATTTTTTTAAAAGGACACATTCAGGGAATTTGGCAATTGTGGAAATAGATGTAGAAAAATTAAGTAGAATAGACTTTTTAATTATATGAATCCAACCTATAAGGTAAAGCAGGCTCATCCTCTTTAAATCATTTGATGTTTAATTCATTCAAATGATAAGCATTATCAGTCTCGCGTGGTACAATTATACCTAGATATTTCATATACTCAGGAGACAATCTCAGCTTACAACTTGACTGCAGCTGTTCAGAGTCAAAGTCAGAGAGCAGCATGACTTCATTTTTAGTCCAGCTCACTTTGCAGCCAGATATACCGCGAAAAAGATCAAACAATGAAAAATTGCTGAAACTGAGAGGAAAGGATTGCTTAAATAAAGCAAAATGTCATCAGCATACAAAGAAATGATATGAATGTCATCGCCCTTCTTAATACCTTGTATATGGTCATGTGACCAAATTACAGTAGCGAGGGGTTCAATTCCAAGGCTGAATGATAATAGACACAGTGGACAGCCCTGTCTGTTTGCACGAGATAGTTTGAAAGGATTAGAATACTGGTTGTTGGTCTAATAGTTGCTGCTATCGGGGTGTTATATAACATTTGAATCCATGAGGTGAAAACAGCAAAAATTAAAATCTAGACACAACAGACACTAAATAATTCCATTCAACCCCATCAAAGGCTTTTTCAGCGATATATATTTTCTGACAAAAATGACCCTCTATGAAACCTTACAGGTCAGGGTGAATAAGATTAGATACCACTGATTCTAAACGCAAAGCTAACATTTTTGAAGTGATCTTACAATCAACATTTAACAAAGAAGTGGGCCTGTATGAAGTACATTGCAATGGGTCCTTGTCCTTCCTTCCTCAGTAAAGTAGTGGCTGCAGTACAAAGAGAAGGAGGAAGCCTTTTTTTTCTTGAGACAGGTTGAAACCATAGAAACAAAAAAAGGCTTCAAACATTGTGAAAATTAAAAAATTAATTACGGAAACCATCAAGCCCTGAAGACTTTCCATGTTTGAGGGAACAAATAGCACTAATGGATGAGTACTTTTAAAGTTTCATGGTTTTCAAAATCTTGCATCCATCAGAAAGATTGCCTTTGCAACTGGGACACAACCTTGCCAATGACTGAAAAGATGGAACTGGCCTCATTATCTCCAGGTGAGGTTTAACTTATTCAAGCAGTGTCATTATTTTGGTCTCCACAGCAACTCTGCCTGAAAGAGTGTTTGAAGAAATAAAATCCAGTGTGCTGTGATAAGGTTTGTTTCCAGCTGGGAAGATTTCTGTCAATAGTATTGACAGAAATGTATTACATTGCTTTTTTTTTTTTTTTTTTTTTAAATCTGTTTCTCATTTATCAGCTCAAGAAAAGTACACCCTGATTTTGTTATAGCTCACAATATTGTCCCCAAATGTCCTCCCAATCTCCCATGCTTTCACCGCTCACTGTTGAGCTACCAAGTATATCACCCACAGAAAGAGACAATTTTCAGCATGCTAAGTAGAGGTAATATTGATGTTTAGGGAACTGGATATGCTGCACAGTCTGAGTCAAACATATCTCTGTGTCCTAATGGAAAGAATATTTTTATAGCAGAGAGAACTGAGGCCCTGTTGTCAGCCGGCCAGTCGGGTAAACAGGATATCATTCAGCTAGACATACAGCTGAGCAGCCATCAGAGACACATGACAATGCTTCCATTTGAATTACACATCTTAATTGGTCTTAACTAAATAATGTATTAGTTAGTGACTCAGCAGAGAGTAATGTGCTGTGTGCTGGGTCACCAGCATAGAGCTGGCTTTAGGGTTGAAAGCTTAGTTGACTGTGTTGAGATTAGACTATCTAACAGTCACAGATGAGGCTTTTATCACTAAAAGTTAAGATTCTTTGACTGAGAGGTCCTGTAAGTATAGAAATTCATAACTTTTTGTGTATGTATATGTGTGTGTGTGTGTGTGTGTGTGTGTGTGTGTGTGTGTGTGTGTGTGTGTGTGTGTGTGTGTGTGTGTGTATAGATCTTTGGACGTCTCAATTACACGAACAGGACTGTCTCTGTTTTAGAGGAGGTTATGAGACACTCTGCTTTCTCCTACCAAGACCACATCTGAGTATTGAAACGATATCATCAGCAACTCTGCAAAACAATAAACCATACAGCTCACACTCAGGAAAGTGATGAGGGTCATGAAAGCTGGTGCTGCCAAAGCACAGTTATAAACACAACTGCACAGAGGACAGTAAAGCAGTCACTCAATGATTACTGCGCTATAATTCTGCTGTAATGGTGGGCCGGTATGGAAACCAGCAGACTCTGGTCAGGACGGTAACACGACGAACAGACCTATTTCTAACTTTTTTTTAAATGCAAATATTAATTGTCTTTGAAGGGGCAATCCACCAATATTATATGTTAATGTCAATTTAATAGTCATGGAGAGCACAAAACATGCTATCGAGTTGCATTATGGGAAGTGTAGGAGTCATATTTTTTGGAGCTTGACCCATGCCAGACCCTAAAAGTCAAGATATCTCGGCCTCTGTTGCTTTTCTTAAGCTGTCTCTCCAAAATCCATCAACCTAATGGAAGTAAAAAAACTAAATCGATTTTCACTTCAAAAAACACAAGTACTCACGATTTTCTTCATCCTTGTCAGGGTAGATAAGTAATTTAAATTCTTGGCATTCTAAGTTCATTCTTGGCCTTGGAACCAGCAGTTGAGAAAGTGTCATCACAAGATCCGTTTAGAGGGTGTTGTGGAGCTTTCAGTCATATCACATGATCTTCATTGTCATGGAATTGTAGATGTTCAACTTTTTTTTTTTAAGCAGCATATCCTTAAAATTCTCAGAAAAAAACAGAAACTTGAACAAAACAACTGGGCAAACACCATCTGCTGATGAAGATCATGTGATATGATTGAAAGTGGCACAATTACTACTAAATGGACCTTGTGGTGACACTGTTTACTCAACTTTTTAACATCGCATTTGGACCACTGGGGCAAACTAAAACTTCATATTCAAACAGCCTGATGAACCTATTGCTCTTAAAATTTAACTTTGTTTTGTTTTTGTTTTCACAAAACACACTGGATTTCAGCCCATTTTTCTGCGCCTGTAACCAGGGAGGAACCTTCATCACAGTAGAGGTGGCTGGCACTGACTTGCAGATGTTCAATATCTAATCAAAAGGCAGTGCTGGTCCACAAATCAATACAGCACTCTAAACCTGACTCCTAAATGATGGATATTGAAGAGTTCATTCATTTCTATCATAGAGAAGCAACACACACAGTCATGCACAGCTTTGTTTTGTCTTTAGCCATTCAGAGACTTTAGAAAAAGAAGTGGGTGTTGGCCATCAACAGGCAAAGTGTGTGTGTGCATGTGTGTTCAGTGTGTGTGTCCCATTACCTCCTGGTTTGTCACCACCATTCTTATGATCTCCTGCTGACATTGAAGTTCAGTTTTCAGCCGCCCATCCACTGGACGAGTCTCCGTTTCCCTGAGGGCCGGCAATGAGGGTGCACAGGGTGCGACGTTGGCAGAAGAGGCTGAAGGAGGACAGATGAGACGGAGGAGAAGAGAAAGGAGGAGGAGGAGAAGAAAGGGTGGAGGAGAGAGGGCACAAATCCATTCTACTGACGGCTTTCCTCTTTACCCGCACACACACTCTCTCACCCAGACACATCCTCCTCTGAGAGGCCAGCAGGAAAGGGAGGGAGATGGGGGAGGGGGGAAGAGGAGAGGGAAGACAATAATGCTGGAGGGTGGGGAGGTGGGAGGGGGAGGGGAGAAAGGGGCAGAGACAGGGAGGGTATAGGGAGATATGCTGCATTCAGGGGCCCGTTGAAAAGATGGTTAATACTACTAGAGAATAGAATTCATCTCAGCTTTTTGATTCCAATTTCTACTTAAAGCCACACTGTCCTCATCAGAAAAAAAAAATTGTTATGGATGCAATCTTTACAGCTACTGAGCTTGCATGTCAACGGATCCACCTCTATGGAAACTGAGCAAACTCCACCCACTCCTTAAGACCATGTGATATGGCTGAAAGCTCTGGAAAAAGTTAGAAAGTGGACCTTGAGTTCCCTTGAGGGATTGTTTTTTCAAACTACTATTTCCAAGATCAAAAAAGCACTTTCATGCTTATCTACAATGTCACTTTTGAGAGATTACTGCCAGCATTAGTTAGCTTTGTTTAGAACAAAGACTGAAA